>NW_021627497.1:0-6545 GCF_004785775.1 Grammomys surdaster | reverse complement strand
ATGTGCCCCACCTACCCCCCAACTCCCACCTCCCCACCCTCGAATTATCCCTCACTGGGAGTCCAGCCTTCATTTGACCAAGGATCTCCTTTCCTACCTATGCCCAACAGGGTCATCCTCCTGTACATATACAGGTGGAGTCATGGATTCCTCCCTATGTGCACCGAGGCTGGTGGTTTAGAGCCTGGGAGCTCTGGTTGGTTGGTATTGTTGCTCTCCTCATGGGGCCACAAACCCTTTCGGCTCCTTCAGTCTTCACTCTAACTCCTCCATTGGTAACTCGACCAAGGCAACTCTTATAAATGACAACAATGAATTGGGGCCGGCTTATTGGTTCTGAGGTTCGTTCCATTATCATCAACACAGAAAGCTCAGCAGAATATAGGTAGGCATGGCACTGTAGGAGCTGAGAGTCCTACATCTTGTTTCAAAGGCAAACAGTTGAAGACTGGTTTTCAGGCAGCTAGTTTGAGGGTCTTAAAGCCCATACCGTCCAACAAGGCCATACCTACTCCAACAAGGACACACCTCCAAATCGTGCCACACCCTGGGCTAAACATAGTCAAAGCTCCTCGTAACAGGTCTCTCTCTACAGTATGATACAGAGTCCTTTGTGTTTAGCATTTTGTTGAAGCCACACATATCTTTCCACAGTGGTTTTGTAAATTAGCACTCCCACCAATAGTGGATAATTGTTTTCTTTACCCTACATACATACCACTGTTTGTCATTCTTTGGTTTTGAATCTTATATTTTTGGTTGTGAGCCAAGCCATTAATGGCTGAGCCATCTCTCCAGCCCTTTGCCTGGTGTTTGGCTGTGAGTTTCTTCTGGATTCATATAGTGCTGGATGAATCCTCTCAGAAAACAGTTATAATAGGTTCCTGTCTGCATGTATAGCATAATATCATTAATAGTGTCAGGGGTTTACTCTCTCACATGGGATGAATCTCTTTTTTTATTTTATTTTATTTTACTGTGGCAGGTTTTATTTGACAGATTCTGAAAGCACGAAGGGAACATATGATCCTTGGCCTCAAGGTATTTATGGTCTTATAGGGGAAGACAGATGTATCATTTCATACATACAGTAAAAGTACAAACAGTGGTATAAGATTATCAAAGGAGTCAGTGGACTCATGGAACAGGAAAAATATCACCATTTATACTGTTTGAGTAACTTAGTTAAGTATAAACATACTAGGAATAAGATAAAATAGCTCCTTTGGTTGCATCTCTTTCTTTGTAGTTAAGGGAGTGTACATAGGCATGACTCAGGTGGACTTTTTTTAAAAATTTTTCTCAAATCATAATTAATTCACACAGGGGTATAAACACAGAAAGGTAGGATGTGGGGAAGGGAATGACACTGGAGTGTGGGTGTTCAGGAGGAATACAGATATCTTCAGAACCGGGTATCGGCTGGGTGAAGGTTCAGGGGACAAGTCACTATGACTCTGCCTATAACTCCCTTGTCCTTATCTAAGTTGGTATTGTCTGCTAAGGCTACCTATTTACAAGGTCTATGACTACTCAGGCTTATAAATTTCCACAGAAGCTGCCTATTGACGTTAGCTTATAGCCATCTGTTTTAATGTTTTTCCACTGAGACCCAAGACTTGGTGTTTGTATACATGTATGACAGGCCTATTTCTGATTTTAGGCCTATGGCTGATTTTAGGCCTACAGTGTGTAAGCAGGGCTGCCCCTGACATCTCCTCCCTTCTCTAAGTTTAGAAGGGCTGTGGCAATTCTAAACTTGCGAAGGTGGGGATAGAGGCCTGACCTCCAGTATTTGAAGGGGACCTTGGAATGGCTCCAGTCCCCGTGTCGTTGTCCAGTGAGGCATGAGGGCCATACCCGTCCCGATGTCTTTTTCTTGGAGAGGGGATACTTTTGACATCAACCCCTATGCAGTCAGGCTTGTCCCTCAGGGAACCCAGAGAGATATTTTTATCTTTTATTTATATTCCCTTGCAGTGCTTAGCCTCGCAGCCTAAGCAAGAATTCAGATCGCCTGTCAGAGGGGGTTCTGGGTGGCCCCTCTCTGCTTGGTCTAGGGGCAGAAGTCCCCCCTTTTAGATTGGGTGGAGATGGGTTTTGGAAACACCCTGTATAAAGTAACAACCTCATCTTGAGTCTCCTGGTCCTCCATAGCTAACTTATGATAATGTATCTGAGTAGGTTTTGCTACCAAATTATTTATCTGTTGTATCACAGAGTTAGTCCGCCTATTTGAGAGCCAGGGACCGGCAGAAAAAAGCAAAAAGAACCCAAATAATGGTCCCAAGATGGATGGAAATAGGGTTGACAACCTTGGAGAGGCTGCAAATCAACTCTTGTACCAGCATTCATTTGTCTCTTTCTCTCTCTGATTTTTCTTAGGGCCTTCACTACCTGTTTCATGCTCTCTTTAACCCTCTTTGTCTTGTCTATGTAAAGGCAACCTTCTTCTTTGAGGGTTGTACACAGTCAAGAGCTGTATACAGTCTTTTCTATTGTACTAGAGTAAATCAAGTCCAATAAGGATCTTTGCTATTTTAGGAGGTCTTTTCAGTCTGCGAAATGAGGGATTTCTTCAGATTCGTGATGTCAATCTCTAGCTGTTTGATGTTCTTGTCAGTGGCCCTTTAAAGGTCTGAGTAGTATAAGTTCGGAGGCCAGCATCTGGATTAGAACTTCTAACCGCAGACACCACGGATGATTCATTTTGACCTGGGATGCTGAATGAGTTAAAGCTTCTGGGAGTCCCTCTTTCTCTTGGTTTTCTGGGGTTGGGTACGGAGCTGCCGCCTGTGACCTGCTCTATGCTCGGGCCCAGACCGGAAGTCTCCGGGATGAATCTCAATTTGGGATAATCATTAGTTGGCTGTTCCTTCAGAATCTGCTTCTTTTTTTTTTTTTTAAATCTCTGAACGTTATTTGTGTTTGCTGGCTCCAGTTTATCTCCTTCTGAACAATTTTTTAAAAGATATTTTCTTAACTATTTTGCTTCATCTTTAAAAAGTCTGTTTACTTGCATGCTTTATTTTTTAATTTTGTTATTCTTTATAAGTCCACAGTTATCCTGATATATGTACCACATAAAGCCCTAAACAAGGAAAATTACAGACCAATTTCCTTTATGAAGATATTTGCAAGAATTCAATAAAATACTTGCAATGCAAATCTAAGAATACATCAAGAAGCTCATCCACCATGGTCAAATAGACGTCAGCCCAAAGATGTAGGAATGGTTCAATATATGAAAAATCAATAAATGTAATCCATCACATAAACAAATTGAAAGAGAAAACCTTCAGGATCATCTCATGAGATGCAGAACAGACCTTTGACAAAATCCAATAACCCTTCATAACAAAAGTCTTGGTGAGATTTGAGGGAAAGAACTAAACATAAAAAAGGCAGCCAGCAACAAGCCTTTAGCTAACACCAAATTAAGTAGATAGAAACTCAAAACAATTCTACAAAAATCAAGAACAAATCAATGTTGTCCACTCTCGATATATCAATTCAATATAGTTTTTAAAGTCTTAAGTAGAGTAATTAGAAAAATCAAAGGAGATCAGAAGCATACAGAATAGAAGGCAGAAGTCAAAGTTTCATTTATTTACAGATGGTATTATGGAACATAGTGACTAATATTTCCACCAGAGAACTCTTGTAGTTAATAGACACTTTCAGTAAAGTAACTGGATAGAAAACTAACTCAAAAAAAATCAGTTTTCTTGCTATATACAAATGAAAAACTAGCTTAGAAAAAAATCAGGAAAGTGGAATACTTTTTAAAATAGTCTGAAATAATATAAACTTGGGTAACTCTAATCATGAAACGAAAAACTTATATAATAACTCAGATGTTTAAAAAAGTTACATCATGAAATTTGGAAACAAATAGATGGAACTAGAAAATTTATTCTGAGTGAAGCAATCTGGACCCAGATCCATATAAATATTATATGTATTCACTTATAAGTAGATATTATTCATAAGTAAATGATTGCCAAACTAAAATCTACAGACCAAGAGGAGTTAGATATAGAATAAGGGTAGAGAGTGACACGTGGGTCACCCTGGGAGGTAGAAATGGTACAGATTGTATGGTTTAACTGAAGACAGGTGGAGAAAAATTGGGAGTATGGGGGGGGGGACTTGGAGTGGGATAGATAGCATAGAGGGAGAGAATGTAAAGAGAGGCAGTTGTAATTGAGTGGTATTTGAAGGAAGATATAGAAACAGAGTACAGTGAAAACGTCCTAAAATATATGAATGTGATCCAAATAAGGTCTCCTTATAATGGAGATATGGAGTCTCAACTGACTGTCTCAAATCACCAATAGACTTTCAATAGTAGGACTGGGTTGCATTCAATTGAGTAGTTGGTCAAAGGGAGTCACAAGAGAATCCCAAAACAACCTAGGATGTTATTATGACAATGGATTACTCTCTGCAAACCGACTGGCCCTTATTGGGAAGGAAACATACATCTCACTAAACATGAAGTCCAGCTGGGTGATGTGAGGACAAAAATTAAAAATACCTCAGCCGAACCCTCCAGACCACCAACAGTTTGCTGAAAACAGCCAAAACAAAAAATAACCAGTTCCTCCTAGGGCAAGGTGACCACGAATGTAAGAACAAAACCAAGACAAACCTTGACAAATCTAAACATGCCCATATGAGAAATGGGCCACCTGGTGTTTTTATTCTCCTATCAGAAAGTCTGAGGTTTCATGGTCAAAAATACAAAAAAAAATACGAGTCATCATGACCACCAGGAAAAGCTTGCTCTGCCCGCCAAAATGATAATTTACACCTATTGCTGATGTTTAAAATACCCAATCAAATGTGACCACCCCAAAGTTTCCCGCTCTCCCTCTTCCCCCCTGCGCCGTTCCCTATATAAACTTTAAACTGTCAGAGCTGGGTGTCGAAATCCTTCCCTTGCATGGGATGTGTTTTCGACCCAAGGACCCTTGTCAGTAAACTACGTTTTGCTATCTTACATCAAGCCGGTCTCCGTGTTTCCTTGGGTGCGCACAACTCCGGGTGAGAATGGGGACTCCCCTTGGGGGCCCCTTACAGTGCCAATATGTAGCCTTCACCCCTATGTCCTGTTCTCTTTGGTGCTGAAATGTACTCTGAATGCAACAAAAAGAGAAATGTAAACACCAACACAGTCACACAACTCTTCGCATACAATCTGTCCTACTTGTAAGATATGCTAGGGCAGTGGTGGCGCAAGACTTGCAAAAATAGCCAACCAACATCATATTTGACTTAAGGCCCACTCCATGACAGAGAAACCATATTCCATACTGCTTGGATGACTAAGAAACAGAGACTAGATAGCTGAGAACTCTAGAGTAACCAAAAAATAGTAGTCTTAGAAAAAGATCAATAAAATGACTCCGAATGATCTTCTGCTATACTCATAGATCGATACCTTATTCAGTCATCACCAGAGAAGCTTCCAATGGCAAAAAATTGGAAGAGATTCAAAGGAGTATCTCCACCAAATCCTTCCTTTGCTTAGAGCCCAGAGAATCCTTCATCAGAATGGAGGCAGAAAGGGAATAAAACCAAGAAGGGATAAAGGACACCAGGAGAACAAGGCCATCTGAATGAATTAAGCAAAGAACATTTGAATACACAAAGACTGAAGGAGCAAGCACAGGGCCTAATCTGTTCCAAAGCAAGTCCTCTGGTTATGCACTGTAGCTTTTAGCTTAGGGTTTTTGTTGTTGCTTGGTTTGGTTTGGTTTGCTTTGGTTTGGTTTGGTTTGGTTTGGTTTGGTTTGGTTTGGTTTGGTTTGGTTTGGTTTGGTTTGGTTTGGTTTGGTTTGGTTTGGTTTGGTTTGGTTTGGTTTCATTTGGTTTGGTTTCATTTGGTTTGGTTTGGTTTGGTTTGGTTCGGTTTGGTTCGGTTCGGTTCGGTTCGGTTCAGTTCGGTTCGGTTCGGTTTGGTTTGATTGTTTTTTTTATTGTTGTTGATGTTGTTATTTTGTTTTGTTTTTTAAATAGGACTTCTCTGTGTGAGAATGAATGGGTTCTCTTGTTACTTTTCCTTTTGTTTGGTTGTCTTGTCCAACTTAGATGTAATGGGTTTTGCTTTATTTTATTATACTTTTTTTTTGTCATGTTTAGTTGGTATCTCTTAGAAGTCTATTCTTTAGTGCCTGCACATGTCTTCTTAGAGAGGTCTGCTAGACTCTGACATATTTAGAAGCAGATGCTCACAGCTAACCATTGAACTGATCAAGGGGTTCCTAATGGAGGAGTTAGAGAAAAGACTGAAGGAGCTGAAAGGGTTTGTGGCCCCATGAGGAGAGCAACAATACCAACCAACCAGAGCTCCCAGGATCTAAACCACCAGCCTCGGTGCACATAGAGAAGGACCCATGACTCCACCTGTATATGTACAGGAGGATGGCCCTGTCGGGCATAGGTGGGAAAGGAGATCCTTGGTCCCACAAAGGCTGGACACCCAGTGAGGGGTAATTCGAGGGTGGGGAGGTGGGAGTTGGGGGGTAGGTGGGGCACAT
>NW_021627496.1:0-6544 GCF_004785775.1 Grammomys surdaster | reverse complement strand
ATGTGCCCCACCTACCCCCCAACTCCCACCTCCCCACCCTCGAATTACCCCTCACTGGGTGTCCAGCCTTTGTGGGACCAAGGATCTCCTTTCCCACCTATGCCCGACAGGGCCATCCTCCTGTACATATACAGGTGGAGTCATGGGTCCTTCTCTATGTGCACCGAGGCTGGTGGTTTAGATCCTGGGAGCTCTGGTTGGTTGGTATTGTTGCTCTCCTCATGGGGCCACAAACCCTTTCAGCTCCTTCAGTCTTTTCTCTAACTCCTCCATTAGGAACCCCTTGATCAGTTCAATGGTTAGCTGTGAGCATCTGCTTCTAAATATGTCAGAGTCTAGCAGACCTCTCTAAGAAGACATGTGCAGGCACTAAAGAATAGACTTCTAAGAGATACCAACTAAACATGACAAAAAAAAAGTATAATAAAATAAAGCAAAACCCATTACATCTAAGTTGGACAAGACAACCAAACAAAAGGAAAAGTAACAAGAGAACCCATTCATTCTCACACAGAGAAGTCCTATTTAAAAAACAAAACAAAATAACAACATCAACAACAATAAAAAAAACAATCAAACCAAACCGAACCGAACCGAACTGAACCGAACCGAACCGAACCGAACCAAACCGAACCAAACCAAACCAAACCAAACCAAATGAAACCAAACCAAATGAAACCAAACCAAACCAAACCAAACCAAACCAAACCAAACCAAACCAAACCAAACCAAACCAAACCAAACCAAACCAAACCAAACCAAACCAAACCAAACCAAAGCAAACCAAACCAAACCAAGCAACAACAAAAACCCTAAGCTAAAAGCTACAGTGCATAACCAGAGGACTTGCTTTGGAACAGATTAGGCCCTGTGCTTGCTCCTTCAGTCTTTGTGTATTCAAATGTTCTTTGCTTAATTCATTCAGATGGCCTTGTTCTCCTGGTGTCCTTTATCCCTTCTTGGTTTTATTCCCTTTCTGCCTCCATTCTGATGAAGGATTCTCTGGGCTCTAAGCAAAGGAAGGATTTGGTGGAGATACTCCTTTGAATCTCTTCCAATTTTTTGCCATTGGAAGCTTCTCTGGTGATGACTGAATAAGGTATCGATCTATGAGTATAGCAGAAGATCATTCGGAGTCATTTTATTGATCTTTTTCTAAGACTACTATTTTTTGGTTACTCTAGAGTTCTCAGCTATCTAGTCTCTGTTTCTTAGTCATCCAAGCAGTATGGAATATGGTTTCTCTGTCATGGAGTGGGCCTTAAGTCAAATATGATGTTGGTTGGCTATTTTTGCAAGTCTTGCGCCACCACTGCCCTAGCATATCTTACAAGTAGGACAGATTGTATGCGAAGAGTTGTGTGACTGTGTTGGTGTTTACATTTCTCTTTTTGTTGCATTCAGAGTACATTTCAGCACCAAAGAGAACAGGACATAGGGGTGAAGGCTACATATTGGCACTGTAAGGGGCCCCCAAGGGGAGTCCCCACTCTCACCCGGAGTTGTGCGCACCCAAGGAAACACGGAGACCGGCTTGATGTAAGATAGCAAAACGTAGTTTACTGACAAGGGTCCTTGGGTCGAAAACACATCCCATGCAAGGGAAGGATTTCGACACCCAGCTCTGACAGTTTAAAGTTTATATAGGGAACGGCGCAGGGGGAAGGGGGAGAGCGGGAAACTTTGGCGCGGTTACATTTGATTGGATATTTTAAACATCAGCAATAGGTGTAAGTTATCATTTTGGCGGGCATAGCAAGCTTTTCCTGGTGGTCATGATGACTCGTATTTTTTTGTATTTTTGACCATGAAACCTCAGACTTTCTGATAGGAGAATAAAAACACCAGGTGGCCCATTTCTCATATGGGCATGTTTAGATTTGTCAAGGTTTGTCTTGGTTTTGTTCTTACATTCGTGGTCACCTTGCCCTAGGAGGAACTGGTTATTTTTTGTTTTGGCTGTTTTCAGCAAACTGTTGGTGGTCTGGAGGGTTCGGCTGAGGTATTTTTAATTTTTGTCCTCACATCACCCAGCTGGACTTCATGTTTAGTGAGATGTATGTTTCCTTCCCAATAAGGGCCAGTCGGTTTGCAGAGAGTAATCCATTGTCATAATAACATCCTAGGTTGTTTTGGGATTCTCTTGTGACTCCCTTTGACCAACTACTCAATTGAATGCAACCCAGTCCTACTATTGAAAGTCTATTGGTGATTTGAGACAGTCAGTTGAGACTCCATATCTCCATTATAAGGAGACCTTATTTGGATCACATTCATATATTTTAGGACGTTTTCACTGTACTCTGTTTCTATATCTTCCTTCAAATACCACTCAATTACAACTGCCTCTCTTTACATTCTCTCCCTCTATGCTATCTATCCCACTCCAAGTCCCCCCCCCCATACTCCCAATTTTTCTCCACCTGTCTTCAGTTAAACCATACAATCTGTACCATTTCTACCTCCCAGGGTGACCCACGTGTCACTCTCTACCCTTATTCTATATCTAACTCCTCTTGGTCTGTAGATTTTAGTTTGGCAATCATTTACTTATGAATAATATCTACTTATAAGTGAATACATATAATATTTATATGGATCTGGGTCCAGATTGCTTCACTCAGAATAAATTTTCTAGTTCCATCTATTTGTTTCCAAATTTCATGATGTAACTTTTTTTAAACATCTGAGTTATTATATACATTCTTCGCTTTCATGATTAGAGTTACCCAAGTTTATATTATTTCAGACTATTTTAAAAAGTATTCCACTTTCCTGATTTTTTTCTAAGCTAGTTTTTCATTTGTATATAGCAAGAAAACTGATTTTTTTTGAGTTAGTTTTCTATCCAGTTACTTTACTGAAAGTGTCTATTAACTACAAGAGTTCTCTGGTGGAAATATTAGTCACTATGTTCCATAATACCATCTGTAAATAAATGAAACTTTGACTTCTGCCTTCTATTCTGTATGCTTCTGATCTCCTTTGATTTTTCTAATTACTCTACTTAAGACTTTAAAAACTATATTGAATTGATATATCGAGAGTGGACAACATTGATTTGTTCTTGATTTTTGTAGAATTGTTTTGAGTTTCTATCTACTTAATTTGGTGTTAGCTAAAGGCTTGTTGCTGGCTGCCTTTTTTATGTTTAGTTCTTTCCCTCAAATCTCACCAAGACTTTTGTTATGAAGGGTTATTGGATTTTGTCAAAGGTCTGTTCTGCATCTCATGAGATGATCCTGAAGGTTTTCTCTTTCAATTTGTTTATGTGATGGATTACATTTATTGATTTTTCATATATTGAACCATTCCTACATCTTTGGGCTGACGTCTATTTGACCATGGTGGATGAGCTTCTTGATGTATTCTTAGATTTGCATTGCAAGTATTTTATTGAATTCTTGCAAATATCTTCATAAAGGAAATTGGTCTGTAATTTTCCTTGTTTAGGGCTTTATGTGGTACATATATCAGGATAACTGTGGACTTATAAAGAATAACAAAATTAAAAAATAAAGCATGCAAGTAAACAGACTTTTTAAAGATGAAGCAAAATAGTTAAGAAAATATCTTTTAAAAAATTGTTCAGAAGGAGATAAACTGGAGCCAGCAAACACAAATAACGTTCAGAGATTTAAAAAAAAAAAAAAGAAGCAGATTCTGAAGGAACAGCCAACTAATGATTATCCCAAATTGAGATTCATCCCGGAGACTTCCGGTCTGGGCCCGAGCATAGAGCAGGTCACAGGCGGCAGCTCCGTACCCAACCCCAGAAAACCAAGAGAAAGAGGGACTCCCAGAAGCTTTAACTCATTCAGCATCCCAGGTCAAAATGAATCATCCGTGGTGTCTGCGGTTAGAAGTTCTAATCCAGATGCTGGCCTCCGAACTTATACTACTCAGACCTTTAAAGGGCCACTGACAAGAACATCAAACAGCTAGAGATTGACATCACGAATCTGAAGAAATCCCTCATTTCGCAGACTGAAAAGACCTCCTAAAATAGCAAAGATCCTTATTGGACTTGATTTACTCTAGTACAATAGAAAAGACTGTATACAGCTCTTGACTGTGTACAACCCTCAAAGAAGAAGGTTGCCTTTACATAGACAAGACAAAGAGGGTTAAAGAGAGCATGAAACAGGTAGTGAAGGCCCTAAGAAAAATCAGAGAGAGAAAGAGACAAATGAATGCTGGTACAAGAGTTGATTTGCAGCCTCTCCAAGGTTGTCAACCCTATTTCCATCCATCTTGGGACCATTATTTGGGTTCTTTTTGCTTTTTTCTGCCGGTCCCTGGCTCTCAAATAGGCGGACTAACTCTGTGATACAACAGATAAATAATTTGGTAGCAAAACCTACTCAGATACATTATCATAAGTTAGCTATGGAGGACCAGGAGACTCAAGATGAGGTTGTTACTTTATACAGGGTGTTTCCAAAACCCATCTCCACCCAATCTAAAAGGGGGGACTTCTGCCCCTAGACCAAGCAGAGAGGGGCCACCCAGAACCCCCTCTGACAGGCGATCTGAATTCTTGCTTAGGCTGCGAGGCTAAGCACTGCAAGGGAATATAAATAAAAGATAAAAATATCTCTCTGGGTTCCCTGAGGGACAAGCCTGACTGCATAGGGGTTGATGTCAAAAGTATCCCCTCTCCAAGAAAAAGACATCGGGACGGGTATGGCCCTCATGCCTCACTGGACAACGACACGGGGACTGGAGCCATTCCAAGGTCCCCTTCAAATACTGGAGGTCAGGCCTCTATCCCCACCTTCGCAAGTTTAGAATTGCCACAGCCCTTCTAAACTTAGAGAAGGGAGGAGATGTCAGGGGCAGCCCTGCTTACACACTGTAGGCCTAAAATCAGCCATAGGCCTAAAATCAGAAATAGGCCTGTCATACATGTATACAAACACCAAGTCTTGGGTCTCAGTGGAAAAACATTAAAACAGATGGCTATAAGCTAACGTCAATAGGCAGCTTCTGTGGAAATTTATAAGCCTGAGTAGTCATAGACCTTGTAAATAGGTAGCCTTAGCAGACAATACCAACTTAGATAAGGACAAGGGAGTTATAGGCAGAGTCATAGTGACTTGTCCCCTGAACCTTCACCCAGCCGATACCCGGTTCTGAAGATATCTGTATTCCTCCTGAACACCCACACTCCAGTGTCATTCCCTTCCCCACATCCTACCTTTCTGTGTTTATACCCCTGTGTGAATTAATTATGATTTGAGAAAAATTTTTAAAAAAAGTCCACCTGAGTCATGCCTATGTACACTCCCTTAACTACAAAGAAAGAGATGCAACCAAAGGAGCTATTTTATCTTATTCCTAGTATGTTTATACTTAACTAAGTTACTCAAACAGTATAAATGGTGATATTTTTCCTGTTCCATGAGTCCACTGACTCCTTTGATAATCTTATACCACTGTTTGTACTTTTACTGTATGTATGAAATGATACATCTGTCTTCCCCTATAAGACCATAAATACCTTGAGGCCAAGGATCATATGTTCCCTTCGTGCTTTCAGAATCTGTCAAATAAAACCTGCCACAGTAAAATAAAATAAAATAAAAAAAGAGATTCATCCCATGTGAGAGAGTAAACCCCTGACACTATTAATGATATTATGCTATACATGCAGACAGGAACCTATTATAACTGTTTTCTGAGAGGATTCATCCAGCACTATATGAATCCAGAAGAAACTCACAGCCAAACACCAGGCAAAGGGCTGGAGAGATGGCTCAGCCATTAATGGCTTGGCTCACAACCAAAAATATAAGATTCAAAACCAAAGAATGACAAACAGTGGTATGTATGTAGGGTAAAGAAAACAATTATCCACTATTGGTGGGAGTGCTAATTTACAAAACCACTGTGGAAAGATATGTGTGGCTTCAACAAAATGCTAAACACAAAGGACTCTGTATCATACTGTAGAGAGAGACCTGTTACGAGGAGCTTTGACTATGTTTAGCCCAGGGTGTGGCACGATTTGGAGGTGTGTCCTTGTTGGAGTAGGTATGGCCTTGTTGGACGGTATGGGCTTTAAGACCCTCAAACTAGCTGCCTGAAAACCAGTCTTCAACTGTTTGCCTTTGAAACAAGATGTAGGACTCTCAGCTCCTACAGTGCCATGCCTACCTATATTCTGCTGAGCTTTCTGTGTTGATGATAATGGAACGAACCTCAGAACCAATAAGCCGGCCCCAATTCATTGTTGTCATTTATAAGAGTTGCCTTGGTCGAGTTACCAATGGAGGAGTTAGAGTGAAGACTGAAGGAGCCGAAAGGGTTTGTGGCCCCATGAGGAGAGCAACAATACCAACCAACCAGAGCTCCCAGGCTCTAAACCACCAGCCTCGGTGCACATAGGGAGGAATCCATGACTCCACCTGTATATGTACAGGAGGATGACCCTGTTGGGCATAGGTAGGAAAGGAGATCCTTGGTCAAATGAAGGCTGGACTCCCAGTGAGGGATAATTCGAGGGTGGGGAGGTGGGAGTTGGGGGGTAGGTGGGGCACAT
>NW_021627495.1:0-3785 GCF_004785775.1 Grammomys surdaster | reverse complement strand
TATCATGAAGGGATGTTGAATTTTGTCAAATGCTTTCTCAGCATCTAAGGAAGTTTTAAAGTTCAGATTTTACATAGGGATCTTTGATCTGTGAGCTACTTGGAGCTGATTTTTGTGCAGAGTCACACAAAGGGATCTAGTTTCAGTTTTTACATATATATCCACTTGCCTTTTCATACTTTTTGTTAAAGATAGTGATGTTTTTTCATCGATATGTATTTTTGGTGTCTTTGTCAAATATCTGGTGGTCATATGTAATGATTTGGATAAAAAATGTCTCCCACAAACTTAGCTAATTGAACACCTGATTCCCAGTTGATGGTGATGTTTCTGGATCTGTTAGGACATGGGGACTTAATGGAGGCTGTTATTGAATGTGATCTTTGAATCTATATCCTTGCCTTCTCTTCTAATTAACTCTCTCTGTGTTCCCTGTGTGATAAAATATGATTATTCAACTTTTTACTATGGGCAACTGTTTCCATGACTTCGTCAACATTATGGACACTCTCTGGAACCATAAATCAAAATAAGCTATGTGGTCTGTAAGTTGCTTTTGGACACGATGTTTATCATATCAACAGAAATGTAACCAACCACCATTAGTGTGGACTTAAAATTGGTTCTAATGTATTTTATTATATTAAAAATAGATTATTTTAAATACAGTACCATGGTGTTTCAATTACTATGTGTCTTAATTACTTTGTATTTATGAAATATAACACTTGAACTAAGGTAAGTTACAAAAAGAAGAGGTTATTTAGGGCTTACAGTTCCAGAAGTATAGGAGTCTACTACTATTATAGAGGGAAATGTGGCAGGAGGCAGGAAGGCAGGCATGACACTGAAGCTGAAGCTGAAAACTCATAGCCCAGTTCACAAACAGGAGGCAGAGAACACACTAGAAATGGCATGAGTTTCTTGAAACATTAAAGCTCATCACAAATGATACACCTCTTCTAACAGCAGCAAGCCTCCTAATCCGTCCTAAGCAGTTCCATCAGATGATAAACAAGTTTTCAAACATTTAAACGTATGGGGCTCATTTTCATTCAAATAGCCACATCATGGCTCTGGTATACTATAGCTTGAGATCGACAATGGTAATGACTCCATTATTGTACTTTTGCTCAGGATTAGTTTGGCATTTCAGGGTCTTTTATGTTTCCATATGAATTTTAAGATCATTTTCATCCATTTATGTGAAGAATGACGTGGAGATTTTATTTTGGACTGTATTGTCTCTGTATTTTGCTCTCTTTAATAATTTTAAACTTCTCTGTCATAATATTTCCAGAAAATCTACACAGTATTAATATCACAGGTTCCCAGAAGGAAAAAAAATGCTTCTTTCTATTCATACACCTCCCTCTTCTCTCCTACAATTGCCCTTTCTGGCATAGGGTCAAATGGTATATTAGCTTTTCTTGGTTCACTTGTAGAACGAGAATTGGTATACAAGGTGGCTTAGTTAAGGGTTCTCTTGCTGTGATAAAGCACCTTGACTAAAAGCATATTGGGGAGGAAAGGGCTTATCTGGCTTATATTTTCACACCACTGTCTATCTTGAAATAGAGCCAAGACAGGAACTCAGGGCAGGAATGGAAGTAGAAGCTATGGAGTAGTGCTGCTTACTGACTTTTTCCCCATGGCTTGCTCAGCCTGTGTCCTTAAGCCATCTAGGACTACCTGCTGCTCAGGGATATCACTGCCAACAATGGGCTGGTCACCCCCACAGGCCTGCCAACTAGCCATTCTTAGGAAGGCATTTTATCAATAGAGGTTCATTCCTCTCAGATAACTCAGTTTGTGTCAAATTGACTAAAACAAAATAGACAGAAACTAGCCAGTACACAGGGCAACCTAAAGAAGGTAGTGTAGATGAAAAGACAATAATTAGAATCTAAGATCTACAAGGTGATGAAAATCATACCAATGGCCTAGTACCGAGAAGAACTCATGTGCATTCTCATGTCACCAGGGTCTCATTAGCCTAACCATCCCATAACCAACATTTATCTGTTCATGCTGTGTTCTCTGGAGAACATAGAGCATCCTTTGAAAACTTTGTCCCACCACTGCTATGTTGTGCTGTACTCATAACAAGATTAAGTGATAGAGAGCCTTTGACATGAGGAAGATGACTATAAAGATTACAACAGGAGATAGTGATACTTTCAGTACACAGTAATTTAGAGGTAAAATTCTCAAAGTAACTGTTTACAATTTCGTGAGTGAGCAACATTTGGTATAAGAACAAAGTGTAGTGACAGTGCAGACATTGTTTCTTCCCTCAGACTGACAGGCATCATTATGTTCTTGCTTTACAAGAGAGAATATTGTTTTCATAATTATATTAGATCTGCCTGAATCCCTACTAACTGGATTATTTATCCACTAAATATTATTTGTTTCTCCCTTTAAAATTTCAATTCCATGACTCCCAGAGACAATTGGCATAGAATTAAAATTTTTCAACATAAATTTAAATATTAAGTTTATAAGTGTTTCCCAGATAAATTATACCTTAAAATTAACATTATTAAGCATGGTAGTTTCATGAATAAGTACAATTTTACATAATGCATTTTAATGTCTACATGCCCTAGGACCTTATTTAACTTCTTTATTCTCAGAAATAATACATTAATATATATTTTGTCTGCTTTTCTTCCTTTGGGGGTGGTTTTATTTTCCTATAGGCTTCAATATCCACACCCTTGTCTTATCCTTTCAAACAGATTTGGCCTACAGTTAAATTAATTCTATATAAGATACTTTGCCTGTATATTCATTCTTTTTGCACTTCAAGTAATCTTATTTTCACATTTAGTTAAGCTGCCAATGTTTGCAAATCCCTTAAAGGGCTTTGGTGCCTGAAGCATACAGTAACACAATGTCGCCCCATAGCTTTTCTGAATCCAGCTTTGAAATCCTCATCTCTTACACCACACCAATTAAAGAACAGAGCAGAATTTGCCTAGTACTTCTCTCCAAACTAGGCTGAGTCAATTTATGTTATGGAATATGTAGATTTTTATATGATTATCTCAAGATATATATGAATTGCTAACAATAATTTCAGTATTAAAACAGAAATTTGCCTCTATAGAACATGTAATTATTTTTTCACTTTAAGAAAACAATATCTGACCTAGAAGGTGACTCTTGACAGATGACATAAATGGTAATTGCTGTGAATTTTGCTTTTTATTTTAAAAGTTGTGCCAGCTCCATGAAAATATATAGTAAATAGTAATATCTCTATATTCTAAAATTCTAGAAATATAAGCTGTACTGAATTAAATGGCCTATTTGTATGTGTTAACAAGGAATTCTGCTATATTTCTAAAACTAAGAACTTGAAGAAGTGTTCTATTGTACTAGAAATTTCTATCAAGCATGTGTTTTTCAAGTGTTGTTGATGATTTATTGTACAGTTTTGTTTCAATATACAAAATGTCCCTCATATTGTCATACATATGGAAAAATTTAAAGAATATTCGTAATTCTATGCAATTCAATCATTTTATTATATTCTGATTATAAGCTAATAGTCACCCATAAATACAGGACATACTCAGTTAAGATCTGATAAATAACATTGTTAAGTCCAGTCATGATTACTATACAAATTTGGTGTGTCTCTTTAATATGTTTCTCTTGCATATGCCCTATCCCTTAATCATATACATCATACATAAAATATTCTTAAACTTAATTAAAATAATTAATCATTTTTCACTTTCCTATTTCTAATCCCTATCATATCCTTTCTTTCT
>NW_021627494.1:0-3682 GCF_004785775.1 Grammomys surdaster | reverse complement strand
TATCATGAAGGGATGTTGAATTTTGTCAAATGCTTTCTCAGCATCTAGTGAGATAATCATATGGTTTTTTTCTTTAAGTTTGTTTATATAGTGGATTACATTGATGGATTTCCGAATATTGAACCATCCCTGCATTCCTGGGATAAAACCTACTTGATCATGATGGATGATTGTTTTGATGTGGTCTTGGATTCGGTTTGCTAGAATTTTATTGAGTATTTTTGCATCGATGTTCATAAGGGAGATTGGTCTGAAGTTCTCTTTCTTTGTCGGGTCCTTGTGGGGTTTGGGTATGAGTGTAATTGTAGCTTCATAGAACGAATTGGGTAGTGTTCCTTCTGTTTCTATTTTGTGGAATAGTTTGAAGAGAATTGGTATTAGGTCTTCCTTGAAGGTCTGATAGAATTCAGCACTAAAACCATCTGGTCCTGGGCTTTTTTTAGTGGGGAGGCTTTTGATGACTGCTGCTATTTCCTGAGGGGTTATGGGACTATTTAGATGGTTTATCTGCTCCTGGTTTAACTTCGGTACCTGGTATCTGTCTAGGAAATTGTCCATTTCATCCAGGTTTTCCAGTTTTGTTGAGTATAGGCCTTTGTAGTAGGATCTGATGATTTTTTGAATTTCTTCAGTTTCTGTTGTTATGTCTCCCTTTTCAGTTCTGATTTTATTAATTTGGATACTGTCTCTGTGCCCTCTGGTTAATCTGGCTAAGGGTTTATCTATCTTGTTGATTTTCTCAAAGAACCAACTCCTGGTTTTATTGATATTTTGTATTGTTCTTTCTGTTTCTACTTGGTTGATTTCAGCCCTGAGTTTGATTATTTCCTGCCTTCTACTCCTCCTGGGTGTATTTGCTTCTTTTTGTTCTAGAGCTTTTAGTTGTGCAGTCAACTTGTTAGTGTGTGCTCTTTCCAGTTTCTTTTTGTAGGCACTTAGAGCTATGAGCTTTCCTCTTAGCACTGCCTTCATGGAGTCCCACAAGTTTTGGTATGATGTGTCCTCATTTTCATTGAATTCTAAAAAGTCTTTTATTTCTTTCTTTATTTCTTCCTTGACCAAGTCATCATTGAGTAGAGAGTTGTTCAGTTTCCATGTGTACGTGGGTTTTCCATTGTTTTTGTCATTATTAAAGACCAGTCTTAGTCCGTGGTGATCTGATAAGATGCAAGGGATTATTTCAATCTTTTTGTATCTGTAGAGGCTTGTTTTGTGACCAATTATATGGTCTATTTTGGAGAAGGTACCATGAGGTGCTGAGAAAAAAGTATATTCTTTTGTTTTAGGATGAAATGTTCTATAGATGTCTGTTAAGTCCATTTGGTTCATAACTTCTGTTAATTTCAAAGTGTCTCTGCTTAGTTTCTGTTTCCATGATCTGTCCATTGCTGACAGTGGGGTGTTGAAATCCCCCACTATTATTGTGTGAGGTGTAATGTGTGTTTTGAGCTTTAGTAAAGTTTCTTTTATGTATGTAGGTGCCCTTGCATTTGGAGCATAGATGTTCAGAATTGAGAGTTCACCTTGGTAGATTTTTCCTTTGATGAGTATGAAGTGTCCTTCCTTATCTTTTTTGATTAATTTTGGATGAAAGTCGATTTTATTTGATATTAGAATGGCTACTCCAGCTTGTTTCTTGGGACCATTGGCTTGAAAAATTGTTTTCCACCCTTTTATTCTGAGGTAGTGTCTGTCTTTGTCACTGAGGTATGCAGCAAAATTCTGGGTCTTGTTTGTGTATCCAGTCTGATAGTCTGCATCTTTTTATTGGGGAATTGAGACCATTGATGTTAAGAGATATTAAGGAAAAATGATTGTTGCTTCCTGTTATTTTTTTTATTAGAGGTAAAGTTATGTTTGTATCTTTTTTGGGGGTTGTTGGAAGATTACTTACTTGCTTTTCCTAGGTTGTAGTTTCCCTCCTTGTGTTGGCATTTTCCATCAATTATCCTTTGAAGTGCTGGGTTTGTGGGAAGATATTGTGCAAATTTGGTTTTGTCATGGAATATCTTGGTTTCACCATCTATAGTGATTGAGAGTTTTGCTGGGTATAGTAATCTGGGCTGGCAATTGTGTTCTCTTAGGGTCTGTATGATGTCCGTCCAGGCTCTTCTGGCTTTTATAGTCTCTGGTGAGAAGTCTGGTGTAATTCTTATAGGTCTGCCTTTATATGTTACTTGACCTTTTTCCCTTACTGCTTTTAGTATTTTTTCTTTGTTTTGTGCATCTGATGTTTTGATTATTATGTGACGGGAGGTATTTCTTTTCTGGTCTAGTCTATTTGGTGTTCTGTAGGCTTCTTGTATGTTTATGGGCATCTTGTTCTTTAGGTTAGGGAAGTTTTCCTCAATAATTTTGCTGAAGATATTTACTGGCCCTTTAAGTTGGGAATCTTCATTCTCATCTATACCTATTATCCTTAGGTTTGGTCTTCTCATTGTGTCCTGGATTTCCTGGATGTTTTGAGTTAGGAGTTTTTTGCGTTTTGCATTTTCTTTGACAACTGTGTCAATATTTTCCACCGTATCTTCTGCATTTGAGATTCTCTCTTCTATCTCTTGTATTCGGTTGGTGATGCTTGCGTCTGTGACTCCTGATCTCTTTCTTAGGTTTTCTATCTCCATGGTTGTCTCCCTTTGAACTTTCTTTATTGTTTCTATTTCTAGTTTCAGGTCCTGAATGTTTTTGTTTAATTCCTTCTTTGTGTTTTCTTCCATTTCTTTAAGGGATTTCTGTGATTCCTCTTTAAGGGCTTCTATCGGTTTACTTGTACTCTCCTGTATTTCTTTAAGGGAGTTACTTAATTCCTTCTTATAATCCTCTATCATCATCATGAGAAGTGATTTTAATTCTGAATCCTGCTTTTCAGGTGTGATGGGGTGTTCAGGGCTTGCTATATTGGGAGAATTGGGCACTGATGATGCCAAGAAACTTTGGTTTCCGTTGCTTATGTTCTTGCGCTTGCCTTTCGCCATCTGGTTAACTCTAGTGGTACCTGCCCTCACTGTGTAAAACTGGAGTCTGTATTTCCAGTTATCTTGCTTATTGCAGAGCTCCTCAGAGTCCAGAGGTCTCTGTGGTCTTATGCTCCTAATCTCCTGGGTGGAATAACTCCTGGGACTCAGGCCACCTCTTGGATCTGGAAATCCTTCTGCTCTGAGTGCAGTGGGTCCTCGATGACTCAGGATTCAGTTTCAGCTGCTCTGAGTGCAGTGGCGCCAGCTGCTCTGAGTGCAGTGGCTCCTGGATGACTCAGGATTCAGTTTCTCAACCGGACAGGAGCAGACCGACTCTGTGTCACCTGCTCTGAGTGCAGTGGCTCCTGGATGACTCAGGATTCAGTTTCTCCACAGGACAGGAGCAGACCAACTCTGTGTCTGTTCCAGCCCAGAGGACCAGGCAGGGGCAGAAGGGACGTGGAATTCCGGAGGGGCGGTGTTTGGGTAGCTGCTGTGCCCTGGATGTCCCTGGCTCCCCGATCTATCTCTGGGGTTTAGGGAGTGAGATGGAGTTCTTACCAGCTGCTCTGAGTGCAGTGGCTCCTGGATGACTCAGGATTCAGTTTCTCCACAGGACGGGAGCAGACCGACTCTGTGTCTGCTCCAGCCCGGAGGAGCAGGCAGGGGCAGAAGGGCCATTTTTCACTTTCCTATTTCTAATCCCTATCATATCCTTTCTTTCT
>NW_021627493.1:0-7395 GCF_004785775.1 Grammomys surdaster | reverse complement strand
CCACCTTCTGTACTATTCTCCTTCCCCCTCCCTAAGGAGCACCTGCCACCCTCTTATTTCCTTTATCAGATTAATCCAACAGTGTTTACAAAGCATCTACTTATTTATTTTTGTCTGCTCTTTCCTGCCTTAATGTCTGTGCACCATATATATTCAGTGTTGTTGGAGGATTTAAGTAGACATCAGAACAGGAGTTACAGAGTTGGGGGCAATCACATAGGTTCAGGGGTTCGAATCCCCGTTCGTTCTTTAGAAGATCAGCCATTGCTCTTACCCACTGATCTATATCACGGACCTTACACTCATCTATCTGAAGAGATCTTATTAAGCACACACTCAGGACCTAGTTGTGCCCACTTTTCCACCTGGTATACATTTTGAGCCTCAGCGTTTGCAGTCCTCCTGTGTCCTGGATCTTACTGGATCCAGAGATTCATTATCTGTCTCAGTGTTTTATCACACTGATATTACAGGGCATGTGGAGCTCCAGCACACACAATCCTTTTCAGTCACCTCCTCACACTAATGTGGGAGATTGGGTCTATCTTCTCCTCTCACAGGACAAACAGTCACTAGAAACCATCTGAACTGAAACCTATCAAGTTCTCCCAAGTCCATTTGCAGCCAAGCTACAAGGCCTGCCATTGCGAAGTCATCTGTCCATGGCAAGGTGCTGCATCCAGACTCTTCACTGCTCTGCTCTTGGGAGCCTCTTGCAGATCTGTTTCCTCTCCCGAGTGTCCAATACACACACTGAATTCTGAGCTAGAACTCAGGTGTCATGAGTGTTAGTGTTTCTATTGCTGTGATGAAACACCATGGCCAGTTATGTGGCTTGTGTACCCCCAGGTACAGGCTACCAGAGGAAGCCAGGCAGAAACTGAAGCAGGGCAGTAACACAGAGGCACGAGCTTATACAGAGGCCATGGAGAAGTGCTACTGTACTGGTTTGCTCCCAACACTTAGTTCAGCCTGCTTTCTTACAGCACTCAAGACCACAAGCTCATGGGAAACACCAACCAAAATGGCTGTGCCTTCGTACACCAACTGTTTATTAAGAAAGTGCCATCCAGGCTTGTCCTGAGCCCAGGATTGTGATCATATGGAGGCAGTTTCTCTGTTGAGGTTCCCTCCTGTCAATTGATTTTGACATGAAACAAGCCATCAAATCATGCTCAGAAGCAAGTGCTTTTATCAACTGAGCCATCTTCCCAAGTAGTTTTTGTTTGCATTTGCTATCTTTGGCCTCTGCTTTCTTACCAGAGACACTCCTTAGTAGCCAAGACCCTGTAGCTCAATGGTACAATCCTACAAGTTTGTTACTCCTAGTCCCATGATTCCCTATAAGACAACTGAGTTTTGAGAATTTTTGTGGGGACCTTTTTTTTCCCCTCTTTGGAAGATTTTGTAGACTATTCTTAGGTTAACACTCAAATCCCTGTTTCTACTTCATAAAAAGAAAAACATATGTTGGTCAAACATTGTTTGATGGCTTATTCGATGGCTCCTTTCTCATATACCTGTGTCCAGGAATCAGTCCTCCCCACAAAGACCAATCCTCATCCCATTCTGGTTCTCAGGCATTCAGTCTCCCTTTATGGTAGTTTGAATATGAACATCTCTCATAGGCTAATATGTTTAAAAGCTTAGCCATCAGGGAGTGAAGCTGAACCACACAAGTGTTTGGGCCATACAAGGGTTGATATGTTCATTCAGGTTGTATGAGAAACAAGTGATGGAGGCTTGTAACAGTTTCAGTTTCAAACAACTTGCTTGGATAATACTAGTGTTGGCCTGGTTGTGGTGTCTGTTCCCAGCAATAGAATAGTGATGAAGATGTTCTTCGAGGTGATTTACAGCTCTCTGTATGGTGACATCCCTCCATGCTCAGCAGTTTCTAGCCTGGGGTTGCATTCTCTCCTCTAGGTCCTTTCCTTTAAAGAAAAACATATTTATTGATTTATTGATTGATTTGTAAGTGTGTGGGTGTGAGGCTCTGCCCACACATGTGCATGTATGTGTGCTTACGTTGGTGTGTGTGAACTCAGAGGACAACCTGTGAAAATCCATTCTCTCCTTCCCCCATGTGGGCTCTGGTGCTAGAAGTAGGTTTAGCTAGGTAGCAAGGACAGATCATTTTTTCTTTACTGCTATAAAAGGATCCCGTTCTCTTCCAGAGGTAAGAGTCTCTCCAAGAACTTGCTTGCTGTGTTTCGGTTCAGAGGGTCTGTTCTGGTTATGTTTAGCCAATCTGATACAAATTAGAGTCGCTATTGAAGAAGGAACCTTGATTATTAAGGAATTGCCTCTATCAGATTGGCCTGTCAGAATGTTTGTGGACACTTTTTTTTCTTTTCTCAGCTTTTAGGAACTTTATTTTCCTTCCACTTTTTCCCTTTGCTCAGGTGTCTGAAGAGCAGCTCGGGACCACTCAGTGGTGGTTCCAACTCACTCGGTGGCCTGCGCTGTGGGAGCTGCTAACCAGTCCTCAGTGGCTGGCTGCGCACTCCAGTCTTCTGTGGGGAACGGCTGGATGGGTGCAGAGGGCACCTGCACACCCTCAGACCAGTCGGCCACCTCAGGCTGAGCCGCAGTGCACTCAGGAGCTGGTGCGGTCCATCCACCCTGGAATTCCTCCTTGGTCACACCCTTCTCAGCAGCTGCTTGCTCCTCCTTCTCAATCTCTCTGGGTCTTTGTAAAAGTAAAGATCAGTCATTACCTCCCATGTATGCGCACGGGATACATTACCTCAAATGTGGAGTACTTCCTGGGCCAGCATCCACCACATCAGACCACTGAATGAGCTCCCTTGTTGTTACATGGGATCCGGCAATGTCCACATAGCACAGGGGAGAATCTGTGTTACATAGAGCAATGGTTGGCAGGTTGACGTAAGTGGCTTCTGTGAGGGACTGGTCAGCCCTGGGATCAGTCAACACTAGAAGCTGTGGGTCCCTGAAGGCTGTTTGTATCTGGTTAGTGAAGGTCCCAGGTGTGAAGTGGCCAGCAATTGGAGTGGCTCCTGTGGCAGCAGCAAACTTCAGCACAGCTTGCTGTCCAGTGTTCCTGGAGGAGATGACGCTGATGTCAGCAGGGTTCTCAATGGCAACAATCAGGCAACAGCTTCTCCCATAAATCTGAAGTCCTCTTCAGATTTATGATGTAGATATGGTCACTTTACCCTTTGTAGATGTACTGCTCCATCTGAAAGTCAAGTTTGGTGCCACCTCAGTGGGTTCCTGCAGCAAGGAATTTGAGGACATCTTCCTCCTTCATCTGTAGGACATCAAGGACTCCGGACATTGTGTTAAGTTTCCCTTTAACTTACGATGGGAACCAAGAACAAGGTCATATGGACCCGTCCCCGTGTAGGGCAGAAAGTGGACATTTTCTTGATAAATGATGGATGTAGGATGACGCAAACCACTTTGGATATTATCATGTTTAGACACATGGGCCTGAGCTGTCTGAGAAAGGTAGATGGACCTGAAGAGCTGCCCCTTCACCAGTGGTTTGTTTTCTGTTTGTTTATTGAAACAAGGTTCCACTATGTGGCTCTGGCTGCTCTGAAGTCACTATGTAGACCAGGCGGGAATCGAACTCACAGACAGGTGTGTTGGTCAGGGTTCTCTAGTGTAATATAACATGTAGAACGAATGTCTCTATACAGAAAGGTGATTTACTGTGGGGAAAATTTAAGAAGGCCGCAACAGCGGCACAAGCCCCGAAGGGGCTTCTGCTGCTGTGGCGGGTCCCACATTCGGGGGAGAATTCTATGGTTCCCTATGGTTCCAGTGGTCTGGGGGCCTTGGCAGCGGCAGGCCCCAGTAACATGAGGAAGTCATTGGTTCCAAAAAGGTTTATTGTCATGGCGAATAATAGATGGATCTAGGCGTACCCCCCCCCAAAACTCAGGGCAGTCCCGAGTTATATAGGGAGGGAGAAAGGGGGAGGATTGGGGGAGGATCTGGGGGAGGCATGTTTAATTTGCTCTGCCCTCTGGCCTTCATTAGTATGTAAATCCCTAGGTCCTGAGGCCTATACCCTGGCCTAAGTAGTAATTCTATGGAGACCATGACTGCTTTTTCAGGATCCTGGGTTCTGGGGGGCGTCGAACTCCAGCCGGTTCTCATGTAGAATCTCGCCCAGAATCTACAGAGTCTCGGGGTTCTAGACACCTGCTCCACCATGATCCAGGATATCCTTACGCAGTCCCACAATTTACTAGAAAGACATGCGGGCTGAGGTCCAGCTAATGCAACAATGGCTGCCTATGTATGGAAAGACCAAGTATCCAGAAGTTCCTCAGTAAACAAGGCTGGATGTCTCAGGTGGCCTTCAGTATCAGAATCCAGAAGTAATAGGCTCTAATGACAGTGAAGGAATGGACTGGCTAGCAAGGCCAGATCAAGCAGGAAAATAGCCAAAGTATACTTTTTTCCATGTACTTATATATATTAGCTTCTAGAAGAAAGTGTGGCCTATATTAGAGGTGGGTTTTCCCAGATCAAAAGATTGAGATTAAAAGTGTAACTTCCAACATTAAGTATCTTATTTAAAATTAGATTTTTCCACTTCTAATTAATCCAAAATCCCTTTCAGCTGTTTCATTTTTGGGTCTTAGTTAATTCCAATTGTAATCAAGTTGACAACCAAGAATAGCCAACACACACACACACACACACACACACAAACTACATATATACCTATATACATACACATACATGTATGTGTATGTATGCACATAAAATGTATATATTTTTTATTTACATTATATATATATATATATATATGTATTGGGTTTATTAAAATGACTTAAAAGGCCATAGTGTAGCCAATCCTATATTAGTGCCTATGTACTGAAAGACCAAGAATCCAATAATTATCCAGTTTATGAGGCTGGGTGTCTCAGCTAGTTTTCAGTCTATGCAAGAATTCCAAGAAAGTAGATTCCAATGCCAGTGAATAAAGGAACATACTAGCAAGGGTGGAGAGAAGCAGGTAAAGAGGGACTTTCTTCCTTCTTCCATGTTTTATATAAGCTCCCAGGGGTCAGTAACCTAGGGACATGATTCTTTAAACCCTTACAAAGTTAGTTTCTCAAATAGCAAACTTAATCAACATCAAAGCCTTCCAGACCCTTAAAGTTCTCAAGTAAACAACCTTCCACTGGGTCTCAGATAATGCAATCAGAGAGTGGTAGACCTTCTGTACATTAGAGTGATTACTATAGACCTTGTCAGAGTTTACATTGATGCTTTACAGTCTGAACCCTCAAAGTCATTTTTTTTGGTGTCAGGACACATGCCTTTGTAGTACAAGATCTGACTATCACAGAAGTCATAGAATTGGGCCTCTTCTGGGTAACTCCATAGTAGACAATATGCTCAACAAATTGCCTTAACAGGATTCTGCAGCCAGCGCAGGGATGACCACTAATATTTACACAGACTGGCCCATATTTTCCATGTGTAGATGACCCATGTCATCTAGGCCTTTGGAAAAAAAGGCATGGGAGAAAGGAGGAGGGCGCTACAGGCAACAGAGCTGCAGATGGCATTATTCTCTGCTTCTCCACTGCACGGACAACGCTGTCATGCTAGTCTCCCACTCAATTGCAGCCTATTGTTAGATCCCTTTAATTCAAGAAAATGGAGACTGAACAGCCAGAAGAAACCTTCCCCAACACTGAAACCAATGGTGAATTTGGTAAATGCTTTGCAGAATATATGGAAGAGGAACAAGCCTTTAAAAGATCTAGAAATTCTAATGAGTTGGTTGAATTGCGCATTTTGAAATGTCACCCAACCTTTTTGCATTGCAATGAGAAGGGAGCCATCTTCTTCTTGTAAAACAGAGTCAACCAGGGCAAGCCCCTGTTTTGCACCATGATGAATAATTTAGCGCTGTGCCCGGCTTGGTCTCCACAACACTGCCATCCAAGAATAAGACAGAAAAAGGACCAGAGCAGGAGAAAGTGCCTACTGCACTCTGATGCCCTGGTTCATGAGGCTCTGTCGGCCACCAGTCTCCTGGGTTCCCACCAGTCTGGTCCAAAGTCAACAGCACAGATTTCCATATTTCTTTTTTTTTAAGATTTTTTTTTATTTTATTTATATGAGTACACTGTAGCTGTCTTCACACACCAGAAGACAGCATCAGATCCCATTACAGATGGTTGTGAGCCACCATGTGGTTGCTGGTGATTGAACTCAGGACCTCTAGAAGAGCAGTCAGTGCTCTTAACCGCTGAGCTATCTCTCCAGTCCGATTTTTATATCTCATAAATACATGTGTTAGCATCTTTGCTGACGAAGCCACAGGCAATGTTCAAGTGATGCCCAGCACACTGGTGATGAGGACTGGAGGAGCAGCAGGGAGCACCTATTGATGAAAAGGAGTGAGGATTACAGTGTGCTCCTGGGCATTAGGTGCAGCACCCACTCTCCTTCCTTTCTCAGACACTCCCCCACATCACAGACCATGGAACTCAACGGCCTAATTCTTTGCTCCTTCATTTTTCCTTCTAGATCTTTCTGTCACCCTAAGCTCTGATAGGCTTCAGAAACTTCAGATGTTTCTGGAGTTGAAACAAAGATTGTGAATAAAAAATTTTTAAAAATCAGGAAACATGAAATGAATCAGCAAATATGAAAGACTAGAAAAATACACCTGTTTTTTTGTCTTTGCTGGTCTTTTAGCTTTCGTTTCCTTTGTTTTTGGGGGACAAGGCTTCACTTTTCCACACAAACTGTCCTTGAGCTTAATACATAATCCACAACAAGCTTAAACTATTATGACAACCCTCTTGCATCAGCTTTCCCCATACTGAAATTGTAGGTTTGACCAAATATACAGATGGTGTTAAAATGTACTCAATATAAGTTATGCAAAAGTAATCGTATTGACTTAAATATCTGATCCATATGTAAATCTTTTACCAGCCTATGCCTGTAGAGAAACATTTTAATTTAAGATTTATTTGTTTGTTTCTTGTGAGTACACTGTTGCTGTCTTCTGACACACCAGAAGAGGACATAGGATCCCCATTACAGATGGTTGTTGGCCACCATGTGGTTGCTGGGAATTGAACTCAGGACCTCTGGAAGAGCAGTCACAGTGCTTCTAACTGCTGAGCCATCTCTCCAGCCCCCAGAGAAACATTTTTAATCATATTAAAATAGGTAGAACATTGGCATTCTTCATCACAATTCTGAATTTCAACTCTAGCCTGGGTATGGCAAAAGCTAACAATGACAGTGGTGGGCACTCGGCTCACTTTACCTGCATAGACACAGGTGACTTCAACTTCAGAGGACAGGTTAATTGGAATCATAGTTCCACATGCACTGAATTGTGGCTATGTAGAGTAAACAAGTTAAATGAATGGTTTT
>NW_021627492.1:0-13633 GCF_004785775.1 Grammomys surdaster | reverse complement strand
CCACCTTCTGTACTATTCTCCTTCCCCCTCCCTAAGGAGCACCTGCCCCCCTCTTATGTCCTTTATCAGATTAATCCAACAGTGTTTACAAAACATCTACTTATTTATTTTTGTCTGCTCTTTCCTGCCTTAATGTTGTCTGTGCACCATGTATATTCAGTGTTGTTGGAGGATTTAAGTAGACATCAGAACAGGAGTTACAGAGTTGGGGGCAATCACATAGGTTCAGGGGTTCGAATCCCCGTTTGTTCTTTAGAAGATCAGCCATTGCTCTTATCCACTGAGCTATATCACAGACCTCACACTCATCTCTCTGAAGAGATCTTTTTAAGCACACACTTAGGACCTAGTTGTGCCCACTTTTCTACCTGGTACACATTTTGACCCTCCATGTTTGCAGTCAGCCTGTGTCCTGGATCTTACTGGATTCAGAGATTCATTATCTGTCTCAATGTTTTATCACACTGATATTACAGGGCATGTGGAGGTCCTTTTCAGTCACCTCCTCACACTAATGTGGGAGATTGGGTCTATCTTCTCCTCTCACAGGACAAATGGTCACTAGAAACCATCTGAACTGAAACCTATCAAGTTCTCCCAAGTTCATTTGCAACCAAGCTACAAAGCCTGCCACTGTGCAGTCATCTGTCCATGGCAAGATGCTGCATCCAGATTCTTCACTGCTCTGCTCTTGGGAGCCTCTTGCAGATCTGTTTCCTCTCCCAAGTGTCTAATACACACACTGAGTTCTGGGCTAGAACTCAGGTGTCATGAGTGTTAGTGTTTCTATTGCTGTGATGAAACACCATGGCCAAAATAACTTGGGGAAGAGCACAGTTATGTGGCTTATGCATCCCCAGGCACAGGCTACCAGGGGAAGCCAGGCAGAAATCCAAGCAGGGCAGCAACACAGAGGCACGAGCTTATACAGAGGCCATGGAGAAGTGCTACTGTACTGGCTTGCTCCCAACACTTAGTTCAGTCTGTTTTCTTACAGCATTCAAGACCACAAGCTCACGGGAAACACCAACCAAAATGGCTGTGCCTTCGTACATCAACTGTTAATTAAGAAAGTGCCATCCAGGCTTGTCCTGAGCCCAGGATTGTGATCATTTGGAGGCAGTTTCTCTGTTGAGGTTCCCTCCTGTCAATTGATTTTAGTGTGAAGTTGACATGAAACAAGCCATCAAATCATCATGCTCAGGAGCAAGTGCTTTTATCAACTGAGCCATCTTCCCAAGTAGTTCTTGTTTGAATTTGCTATCTTTGGCCTCTGCTTTCTTACCAGAGACACTCCTTAGTAGCCAAGACCCTGTAGCTCAATGGTACAATTCTACAAGTTTGTTCCTCCTAGTCCCATGATTCCCTATAGGACAACTGAGTTTTGAGAATTTTGTGGGGACATTATTTTTTCCCTCTTTGGAAGATTTTGTAAACTATTCTTAGGTTAACACTCAAATCCGTGTTTCTATTTCATAAAAAGAAAACATATGGTGGTCAAACATTGTTTGATGGCTTATTCGATGGCTCCTGACTCATATACCTGTGTCCAGGAATCGGTCCTCCCCACAAAGGCCAATCCTTATCCCATTCTGGTTCTCAGGCATTCAGTCTCCCTTTATGGTAGTTTGAATATGAACATCTCTCATAGGCTAATATGTTTGAAAGCTTAGCCATCAGGGAGTGAAGCTGAACCACACAAGTGTTTGGGCCATACAAGGGTGACATGTTCATTCAGGTTGTATGAGAAACAAGTGATGGAGGCTTGTAACAGTTTCAGTTTCAAACAACTTGCTTGGATAATACTAGTGTTGGCCTGGTTGTGGTGTCTGTTCTCAGCAATAGAACAGTGATGAAGATGTTCTTCGAGGTGATTTACAGCTCTCCCTATGGTGACATCCCTCCATGCTCAGCAGTTTCTAGCCTGGGGTTGCACTCTCTCCTCTAGGTCCTTTCCTTTAAAGAAAAACATATTGATTGATTGATTGATTGATTGATTGATTGATTGATTTGTAAGTGTGTGGGTGTAAGGGTCTGCCCACACATGTGCATGTATGTGTGCTTATGTTGGTGTGTGTGAACTCAGAGGACAACCTGTGAAAATCCATTCTCTCCTTCCCCCATGTGAGCTCTGGTGCTAGAAGTATGTTTAGCTAGGTAGCAAGGACAGATCATTTTTTCTTTACTGCTATAAAAGGATCCCATGCTCTTCCAGAGGTAAGACTCTCTCCAAGAACTTGCTTGCTTTGTTTCAGTTCAGAGGGTCTGTTCTGGTTATGTTTAGCCAATCTGATACAAATTAGAGTCGCTATTGAAGAGGGAACCTTGATTATTAAGGAACTGCCTCTATCAGATTGGCCTGTCAGAATGTTTGTGGACATTTTTTTTCTTTTTTTCAGCTTTTAGGAACTTTATTTTCCTTCCACTTTTTCGCTTTGCTCAGGTGTCTGCAGAGCAGCTTGGGACCACTCAGTGGTGGCTCCAACCCACTAGGTGGCCTGCGCTGTAGGAGCTGCTGAGCAGTCCTCAGTGACCGGCTGTGCACTCCAGTCATCCATGGGGAACTGCTGGATGGGCACAGAGGGCACCTGCACACCCTCAGAGCAGTCGGCCACCTCAGGCTGAGCACCAGTAACCACAGGAGCTGGTGTGGTCCATTCACCCTGGAATTCCTCCTTGGTCACACCCTTCTCAGCAGCTGCTTGCTCCTCCTTCTCAATCTCCCCAGGTCTTTGTAAAAGTAAATATCAGTCATTACCTCCCATGAGTGCTCATGGGATACAGTACCTGGAATGTGGAGTACTTCCTGGGCCAGCATCCACCACATCAGACCACTGAATGAGCTCCCTTGTTGTTACATGGGATGGCAATGTCCACATAGCGCAGGGGAGAGTCTGTGTTACACAGAGCAATGGTGGCCAGGTTGACGTAAGAGGCTTCTGTGAGGGACTGGTGGTCAGCCCTGGGATCAGTCAACATTAGAAGCTGTGGGTCCCTGAAGGCTGCTTGAATCTGGTTAGTGAAAGTCCCAGGTGTGAAGTGGCCAGCACTTGGAGTGGCTCCTGTGGCAGCAGCAAACTTCAGCACAGCTTGCTGGCTAGTGTTTCTGGAGGAGATGATGCTGATGTTCTCAATGGCAACAATCAGGCAACAGCTTCTCCCATAAATCTGAAGTCCTCTTCAGATTTATGATGTAGATATGGTCACTTTACCCTTTGTAGATGTACTGCTCCATCTGAAAGTCAAGGTTGGTGCCACCTAAGTGGATTCCTGCAGCAAGGAATTTGAGGACATCTTCCTCTTTCATCTGCAGGACGCCAATAACTCTGGACATTGTGTTAAGTTTCCCTTTAACTTACGATGGAAACTAAGAACAAGGCCATATGGACATTTTCTTGATTAATGATGGATGTAGGATGACTCAAACCACTTTGGACACATCGGCCTGAGCTGTCTGAGAAAGGTAGATGGACCTGAAGAGCTGTCCCTTTACCAGTGGTTTGTTTTCTGTTTGTTTATTAAAACAAGGTTCCACTATGTGGAACTGGCTGCTCTGAAGTCACTATGTAGACCAGGCGGGGCTCGAACTCACAGACAGGTGTGTTGGTCAGGGTTCTCTAGAGTAATATAACATGTAGAACGAATGTCTTTATATAGAAAGGTGATTTACTAGAAAGACATGTGGGCTGAGGTCCAGCTAACGCAATAATGGCTGCCTATGTGTGGAAAGACCAAGTATCCAGAAGTTGCTCAGTACACAAGGCTGTGTGTCTCAGGTGGTCTTCAGTATCAGAATCCAGAAGTAATAGGCTCTAATGACAGTGAAGGAATGTACTGGCTAGCAAGGCCAGAGCAAGCAGGAAAATAGCCAAAGTATACTTTTTCCATGTGCTTATATAAGCTTCTAGAAGAAAGTGTGGCCTATATTAGAGGTGGGTTTTCCCAGATCAAAACATTGGGATTAAAAGTGTACCTTCCAACATTAAATATCTTATTTAAAATAGATTTTTCCACTTCTAATTAATCCAAAATCCCTTTCAGCTGTTTCATTTTGGGGTCTTAGTTAATTCCAATTGTAATCAAGTTGACAACCAAGAATAGCCAGCACACACACACAAACTACATATATACCTATATACATACACATACATATATGTGTATGTATGCACATAAAATGTATATATATATATTATTTACATAAAATGTGTATATATATATTGGGTTTATTAAAATGACTTAAAAGGCCATAGTGTAGCCAATCCTATGTTAGTGCCTATGTACTGAAAGACCAAGAATCCAATAATTATCCAGTTTATGAGGCTGGGTGTCTCAGCTAGTTTTCAGTCTATGCAAGAATTCCAAGAAAGTAGATTCCAATGCCAGTGAATAAAGGAACATATTAGCAAGGGTGGAGAGAAGCAGGTAAAGAGAGACCTTCTTCCTTCTTCCATGGTTTATATAAGCTCCCAGGGGTCAGTAACCTAGGGACGTGATTCTCTAAACCCTTACAAAGTTAGTTTCTCAAATAGCAAACTTAATCAACATCAAAGCCTTCCAGACCCTTAAAGTTCTCAAGTAAACAACTTTCCACTAGGTCTCAGATAATGCAATCAGAGAGTGGTAGACCTTCTGTACATTAGAGTGATTGCTATAGACCTTGTCAGAGTTTACATTGATGCTTTACACACAGTCTGAACCCTCAAAGTCATTTTTTTGGTGTCAGGACACATGCCTTTGTGGTACAAGATCTGACTATCACAGAAGTCATAGAATTGGGCCTCTTCTGGGTAAGTCCATAGTAGACAATATGCTCAACAAATCGCCTTAACAGGATTCTGCAGCCAGCGCAGGGATGACCACTAATATTTACACAGACTGGCCCATCCTTTCCATGTGTAGATGACCCATGCCATCCAGGCCTTTGGGAAAAAAAGGCATAGGAGAAAGGAGGAGGGCGCTACAGGCAACAGAGCTGCAGATGGCATTATTCTCTGCTTCTCCACTGCATGGACAACGCTGTCATGCTACTCTCCCACTCGATTGCAGCCCATTGGTGGATCCCTTTAATTCAAGAAAATGGAGACTGAACAGCCAGAAGAAACCTTCCCCAACACTGAAACCAATGGTGAATTTGGTAAATGCTTTGCAGAATATATGGAAGAGAAACAAGCCTTTAAAAGATCTAGAAATACTGATGAGATAGTTGAATTGCGCATTTTGCTTCAGAGCAAGAATGCTGGGGCAGCGATTGGAAAAGGAGGCAAGAATATTAAGGCTCTCTGTATACAGTACAATGCCAGTGTCTCAGTGTCAGATAGCAGTGGCCCGAGCACATACTGAGTATCAGTGCTTGATATTGAGATGACTGGAGAAATTCTGAAGAAAAGCATCCCTACCTTGGAAGAGTACCCACGTTATAAAGGAAGTGACTTTGACTGTGAGGTAAGACTGTTGATTCATCAGTGTCTGGCAGGAGGAATTATTGGTATTAAACGTGCTAAAATCGAAGAACATCAAGCAAACACTCAGACAACAATCAAGCTTTTCTAGGAGTGCTGCCCTCATTCTACTGACAGAGTCGCTCTTATTGGAGGAAAACCTGATAGTGTGGTAGAATGCATCACGATCATCCTTGACCTTATATCTGAGTCTCCCACCAAAAGACATGCACAACCTTTTGATCCCAACTTTTATGATGAAACCTATGATTATGGTGATTTTACAATGATGTTTGATGACTTCCTGTGGGATTCACCCTGAGGGAAGAAGTGGGTTTTGATAGAATGCCTCCTGATAGGGTTGGGCATCCCATGCCTCCTTCTAGAAGAGATTATGATCATATGAGCCCTCATTGAGGACCTCCTCCACCTCCTCCTTGTCGAGGTGACTGGGGTGGCAGCAGAGCCAGGAATCTTCCTCTTCCTCCTCCACCACCACCCAGAGGGACAGATCTAATGGCTTCAGACAGAAGAGGAAGGCCTGAAGACCCCTGTGATGGCATGGTTGAGTTTAGTGCTAATGAAACTTGGGACTCTCCAATTGACACATGGAGCCCATCAGAATGGCAAGTGGCTTATGAACCAGATGGTGGCTCTGGATATGATTATTCTTATAAAGGGTGTCGTAGCTCATACAGTGATCTTGGAGGGCCTGTTATCGCTACATAAGTAACTATTCCCAAGGTTTTGGCTTGATCTATTATTGGCAAAAGTGGTCAGTGGATTAAACAAATTTGTCATGAGTCTGGAGCATCAATCAAAACTGATGAACCTTTAGAAGGATCTGAAGATTCCATCATTACCATTACAGGACCACAGGACCAGATACAGAACGCACAGTATTTGCTGCAGAACAGTGTGAAGCAGTATGCAGAAGCCGAAGGATTCTAATGCAAGATATGTTTTCTTTTTTATAGTGTGAAGCAGTATTCTGCAAAGTTTTTCTAAGACTAGTGAGGAACTGAAGGAGTCCTGCATCTTTTTTTTTATCTGCTTCTGTTTAAAAAGCTAACATTCCTCTACTTCATAGGTGTTCTGCATTTAAAGTGTAGTGAAATTTTTGCTGTTCACCAGATGTAATGTTTTAGTTCCTTACAACAGGGTTGGGGGGAGGGCACACAAAAACTAGCATTGACATTTTGAAGCAGTAGCAGAGCGAGTGGCTTTTATTTTTCATTCCTTGGTAGTGGTTTTAAGGAAATCAGAACAGAACCTCAAGCAGAACCTGAAACAGACGCCACAGCAGCGGGCGGTGCTGCTTCCTCGCTTGCTCCCCTTTGCTGACTCTGTCTGATTCATTACAGAACCCAGGACCACTGTTCCAGTGGTGGCCTGACCAACAATGTGCTAGGCCCTTCCACCTAACCATTAAATTAGTTAATGCCTTATAGGATTGCATTCAACTCTGTATTATAAGAACATTTTCTCAGTTAACGTTCCCTTCAGTCTGATAGGTCCATCTTGTGTGCAATTGACATAAACTCACCAGCACACCCTCAGAGCTCATTTGTAGGCAGTTTCAGGTTGCAAGTGTCCAGACTACATGTTTGATGTAAATCTGCCAATCTGTCTGCTCTAGTCATCTCTGCAGTGAAGCTGAATTTCTGTGCTGTGGTCCAGGAGGGTTCTTCTCTTAGGATGCCCAGAAAGGATGGTTTGTGAGCAATGATGGAGAGCCTGGTCTGGCACCCCAGTGAGCATTTTCAGGTTCAGTATTGCATCTTGGATGAGACCAAATCTGTCTGTTGGCCATAGTGCCTTTTAACTTGCCACAGGATATAGCCTCAAAAACTGGCTAGATTTGATGTTGAGACTATCCTTCAGAAAACACTTATTTCCTTTGTAACACAGTTTTCCTTTTGGACCCACTCTCACACTGAGAGCTCTGTCTTGCTGATGGCACATCAGCTGTATCCTCAGTCACACCTCTGTGGTGATGATTCAGACAAGGATTCTGTGATTCTTATGGCTAAGCCTTCATGGCTGTGTGACAGGACCCTCAGGTGTGAGAGTCCTGCCCTGTGAACACCAGCAGATCTTCCCACTAAACCCTGCTCAAACTCTGGCTTCTCTGCCACTATCCTCCCTCTGCTAGACACTTCTGTCCAGTCTCCCACCCTCTGACCTCCCTTTGATTTTTCTCCCTCCCCTCTCAGCCTCAGTCTGCAGGCTCCTCTTATATAATCCTTCCCCTGCCTGGATGTGGGCTTTCCCTCACCCTTGCTGCACAGCGTTTTACAGGAACTTAGGGAACATGAAGAAGCTGTTCTTACCTCCCCACGTCAAACACTTCCTTAGAATAATAAAGGAGCTTTCTTCTTTAACACTAGTCACCATAAGAGGCTTTCACCTCCTGACTTCACTGGGCCTTTCCTCAAGGTTTCTCTGCATGAGCTCTGCGCCTGAGACCCATCTTCTACTTTGTCCCTACTAAGAGTGTGATCTGATCAAAACTAATCTTGGTAGATGGTCTTCATATTTCCTTTTATAGTGCTGAGAGTTGCTTCCACGTGTAAAAAGGACCACATTTCCCTCAAAGTGGTAAGAAATCCCTTATTCTTGAGGCAAATATGAAAGACCCTGGCGCGTCTACCAGAGTAACTACAGATTTAGCTTAACCATATATACAAAGTAGAAGATGGGCCTCATGTGCAGAACTCATACAGAGGGACCTTGAAGAGAGGACCAGTGAAATAAAGAAATTAAAGCCTCTTTCGGTGACGTGTGTGTGTGTGTGTGTGTGTGTGTGTGTGTGTGTGTATACATATATATATGTATATATACATATACATATACATATACATATATATATTTTACTCACTTTACATCTCTATCAACTGTCCATTCTCACCTCCCAGAGCCACATTTGCCAACCTCTTCCCTCCTCTGGGAAGCGTCCCACCTTTGCATACAGCCTCACAGGAACATGCAGTTGCAGTAGACCTAGGCACATCATCTCACACTGAGGCCTAACCAAGTAGACATTTTAGGAAAGGGGATCCAATGGCAGGCAGCAGGGTCAGAGACAGCTTCTGCTCCTATTATCAGAGGACTCACATAAAGACCAAGCTGCACATCTGCTACATTATGTCAGGTGGCCTAGGTCCAGCCCCTACATGCTCTTTGGTTGGTGCTTCAGTCTCTGTGAGACCCCATGGGTCTTGGTCAGTTGACTCTGTAGGCCTTCTTGTGGTGTCCTTGATCCCTCTACCTTGCTGAATTCTATCCCCAGTTCTTCCATCAGACTCCCTGAGCTCCAGCTGATGTTTGCCCATGGGTCTCTGCATCTGTTTCCATCAGCTGCTGTCTGTAGCCTTCCGAGATCACTCATATTTTTACATGGCAGCACTTTTATGAGCTTTTTATAGTAAAGAAACAAGGAAAGTCAAAAATCAATAATATTTCAAATACATCAGTGAGTATACCAGGCAAATGGGCTATATCGAGTCTGGGAAATCTTGACTCTGGGCCTCAGATTCTTTCTGATAAAATTGACAAAGATGTTCCAAGAAAGTATATCCCAAGATGTGTGGCATTCCAGCATCTCCATTCTCTGAGCATCTCCTCAGTCAATGACCTTTTGCACAGCTTTCTGGGAACTCCTGTTACACACATGCAATGGTTCTAGTTTTCTTTTGTGGCCTGATCCAGGTGTTGCCTGTGTCTTTGATTTGAGTATCTGTTCTACACCTTCAGATATATGCTATGTGATATCTTTACATGACAATGTCCCTCCCTGAAATGGTTAGCATAAATTGGTAATAAGTAAACAAGAGAATATGCAAATTTAGTTTAATTTTTTTAATTCATGAAATGCAAGCAAATTTTACACACTGGATTATTTAAATTTTGTGACGAAAAAAGGAAATACCAGCACTATACAAGCAAGGTCACCTGGTCACGGAAGCTGGGTAGGAAAAAGCATATTAACAAATAGCAATGTGACACTTGAAAATATTGTTGTGCATCTAAACGCGCGCTGTGTTCGGGGTTTTATACCGTCCAGGAAAACAAGAAGCCTAAATTACATCAAGAATTTAACAAGGAAGGAAGAGGCCAATGAAGAGGTGCTAGTGGGTATGTGCAGGCAAAGAGATGCTTTTCTAATGGAGAAAATAAGCTTATGGGGAAAAGGATTTGTACAAAATATTAATTCTACCCAACATGATTGCTAAGTGATTGTGAAAAAGCAGAAGGTTCTGTATGTCACAAAGTTTATAACACTCAATGTAAAGTGGTATGGGTTTTTTAAAAGGTTTTTAATTACATGTATAGTTTGATAGAATAATTGCTTATAATTTCTTCTGAATCTTTCTGATCTTTGACTTCATAACAGTTCAGTCTTATCAGAGGTAAGACTGATTTAAAATATGTTTTTTAAATATTTGTTCATAATAAGTGTCTATTCTTTTGATGTTATGAAACAAAGTGATCTTTATAATTCACACTTGAGGACCAAACAATCCACTTCCCAAAATATATTTGCAAAGCTGCTGATAATTTTTTTTAAAGTCTCTGCATTTGATATACCCACATTCACAGGTGTCTTGGGGTTTGAGTTCGTCACTCATGAAAGCTATGTAACAGATTACAACCTCTATTTGTTCTTTTTTGTTCTTCAAGTCTGGTGCAATTGATGTTCTGAATTTTCTTTTTTTTCTTTTTTTTTAAGTTTTTATTGGATATTTTATTTATTTACAATACAGATGTCATCTCCTTTCCCCATTTCCCCTCCCTAGAATCCCGTATCCCATCCTCACTCCTCCTTTTGGCTTTTATACTATTTTAATTACATGCATATGTTAAGGTCAGTTCTAGGTTGAGGGTCTAGCAATACAATAGATGCAAATAGTCAAGGAACAAGCAAGACAATAAACACAAATAATCGAAGAACAAGTTAGGCATTAAATCCAATTCTGTGAACTCTCCCGTGATCACTGTTTCTAAGAGCTTATCAGGATGACCAAAGTATCTGAGCCTACTTCCCTGTCCTAGCCCAAAGTCATTTTCATGTCTGAAGCCTACTTCCTTGTTCTAGCCTAAAATTTAGTTTCCTGTCTGAAAGTACTTCTTTGTTCTGGCCTAATATTTAGATTCCTGCCTGAAATTACTATTTTGTTCTAGCCTCATGTCAGATTCCTGCCTGAAGCCTACTTCCTTGTCCTTGGCCAATGTCATATTCCTGCCAAGCAGCCCATTTCCTTGTCCTTGTGGAGAGCCTTTGGAGCTGCTTGACAAGAATCTGATGTTCTGAGTTTTCAATAGCCATGATTAGAGGCCTAAAGCAATGAGGATCAAGGGCTGTCTGACAGCCAGGATTTTTACCTTCACTCCCAGGTTGGCCATGTCCCAGTGTAGAGGACAGTGGGATAGCTCTAAAAGGATATGACAGCTTCAGAGAGGATATGAAGACCCCAGAGGTCCCTATTTGGTTCATTTCACAGAGAAATACCCTTGTCCAGCATATGATGGTGGCTGACTGGGAACTCCCCTGTCCCTAACACCTTCCTCAGATCGCACCTTGAACAGTGTGAGGTAACACGGTGGTGTGTGGCAGGCACTGAGTCAGTGGAGCAAGCTTAGTCAGTGTAACCAGGATTTGATAGGAATGCTAAATTTTATTTCTATCACCAGGCCTTGCATTTGTTTGAAAACAATTTATTTATTTTCAACATTGTTAACATTGGGCTGTTTACTCCCTGGATGGTTATAACATTGTAAGTGAAATCCTGAGTGAATGAGCTATGCGAGGAAAACAGCTGCTCACACGTGTATCTTAATTTACCACCTCCATCCAATGCATGGGCTGTAATTACCACATTGTCCTAATTACCATTGGCTACTGGTCAACCCCTAGCTCTCTTACTTCCATCAACCCTCAGATCACACATTGTACACCACACAGTTATCATGTATACTTAGATCACCGAATGGCTTTAAAGAGTGAATGAGTTGCCTTTACAGTTCAGAGACACCAGATTGAAGGCAGAGACAGAGGGACTCTAGTCACACAGACAGACTCAGTGCAGGAGGTTAGAGGAGATGACAAGGAAGCTAGTGGAGAGCTGCAGGGCTGCAGGGCTGCAGCAGGCCTCAGGACTGAGTGAACTGCAGAGGTGAGGTGCAGGACCCCAGGATCCAGCAGGTGAGATGCAGACCCACATTAGCGTGGAGCAGCAGATGAGCTGTCAGACAGTGACTCAAGGAGTTAGCTGTGTGGATGGAGCTGAAGCCTGAAGATGGGCAGGAGTCCTCTGCCTGCAGGTTCCGTGACACATGAACAGTCAGATGGCAGGTTTGTGGGGGCCATGACCATTGCAGGGTTAGGTGGCCTCTTTAAGGGTCCAGGTGAGGGTGAGATAAATCTTCAGAGCTAATTCTCTGATATGGTTTGATATGTGCTCCCTGCTTCCAACCCACTTTGATAAGTGTATAAGTGACATACTTTTACCTTTAGGATTAAGTTAATTACCAGACTTTGCATCATGGATGGTCCTCAGTTGACATGTATCTGTGTGGAAAGTGAGGTGTCATGTCACCCAACCTTTTTGCATTGCACTGAGAAGGGAGTCATCTTCTTCTTGTAAAACAGAGTCACCCAGGGCAAGCCCCTGTTTTGCACCATGATGAATAATTTAGCGCTGAGCCCAGCTTGGTCTCCACAACACTGCCATCCAAGAATAAGAAAGAAAAAGGACCAGAGCAGGAGAAAGTGCCTAAAGAAGCAGCCTACTGCACTCTGATGCCCTGGTGCATGGGGCTCTGTCAGCCACCAGTCTCCTGGGTTCCCACCAGTCTGGTCCAAAGTCAACAGCATAGATTTCCATATTTCTTTTTTTTTTAAAGATTCATTTATTTTTTTATGTATATGAGTACACTGTAGCTGTCTTCAGACACACCAGAAGAGAGCATCAGATCCCATTACAGATGACTATGAACCACCATGTGGTTGCTGGTAATTGAACTCAAGACCTCTGGAAGAGCAGTCAGTGCTCTTAACCGCTGAGCCATCTCTCCAGCCTGATTTTCATATTTCATAAATACATGTGTTGGCGTCTTTGCTGACGAAGCCACAGGCAATGTTCACATGCTGCCCAGCACACTGGTGATGAGGACTGGAGGAGCAGCAGGGAGCACCTATTGATGAAAAGGAGTGTGGATTACAGTGTGCTCCTGGGCATCAGCTGCAGCACCCGCTCTCCTTCCTTTCTCAGACACTCCCCACACCACAGACCACGGAGCTCAACGGCCCAATTCTTTGCTTCTTCATTTTTCCTTCTAGATCTTTCTGTCACTCTAAGCTCTGATAGGCTAAGACTCCAGATGTTTCTGGAGTTGAAACAAAGATTGTGAATAAAAATTTTTTTAAAAAGCAGGAAACATGAAACGAATCAGCAAATATGAAAGACTAGAAAAATACACCTGTGTTTCTGTCTTTGCTGGTCTTTTAGCTTTCGTTCCCTTTGTTTTTGGGGGACAAGACTTCACTTTTCCACACAAGCTGTCCTTGAGCTTAATATATAATCCACAAGCTTAAACTATTATGGCAACCCTCCTGCATCAGCTTTCCCCATATTGAAATTGTAGGTTTGACCAAATATACAGGTAGACTTAAAATGTACTCAATATAAGTTATTCAAAAGTAATTGTATTGATTTAAATATCCGATTCATATGTAAATCTTTTACCAGCGTATGCCTATAGAGAAACATTTTGATTTAAGATTTATTTGTTTCATGTGAGTACACTGTCGCTGTCTTCTGACACACCAGAAGAGAACATAGGATCCCCATTACAGATGGTTGTGAGCCACCATGTGGTTGCTGGAAATTGAACTCAGGACCTCTGGAAGAGCAGTCAGTGCTTTTAACCGCTGAGCCATCTCTCCAGCCCCCAGAGAAACATTTTTAATCATATTAAAATAGGTAGAACATTGGCATTCTTCATCACAATTCTGAATTTCAACTCTAGCCTGTGTATGGCAAAAGCTAACAATGACAGTGGTGGGCACTCGGCTCACTTTACCTGCATAGACATAGGTGACTTCAACTTCAGAGGACAGGTAAATTGGAATTATAGTTCCACATACACTGAATTGTGGCTATGTAGAGTAAACAAGTTAAATGAATGGTTTT
>NW_021627491.1:0-3584 GCF_004785775.1 Grammomys surdaster | reverse complement strand
GAAAGTACAGTAGTAAAGACATCAGATCAGCTTCAGTGCAATAGCAATCATCAGCACACTTGGAGATCATGGGGATCAATGGCCTGCTGATGTTCCAAGGGCAGGAACTATCACAACTCTCCTTATAGAGACATGCTGGGCTAGGCAGAAGTTGAGTGTTGCCACTTCCTCTGTAAAGAACTATGTTGGAATTTGATGGGGATAGCATTGAACTGTAGATTTCTTTTGATAGGACTTCTATTTTTTTTCTATGATGATCTTTCTAATCCACGAGAACTGAGTTCTTTCCATCTACCGATATCTCTTTCATTTTTCCCCTCTAACCTCTTGCAGTTTTGACACTCAAGCTCTTTCCTTGCTTTGTTAAAGTTATCACAAGACATTTTCTATTATTTTTGTCTGTCTGCTTTGAAGATTCTTCTTTTCATGATTTCTTTCTTAATTCTTTTGTCTCTCTCTCACACACACACACACACACACATATCTATCTATATATACATATATATGAAATATATATGAAAGTCATATATATGAAATATATTATATATTTTTATATTTTTATATATTTTATATATTATATATATCATATATATGTGAAATATATATGAAATATATATGAAACACATATATACATACTTATATATGTATGTATATATATACATGAAAGTCACTGACTTTTATTAAGTTTATCTTGTATACAGCCACATTGCTGAAGGTGTAGAGTTGCTGTCAGAGTTCACTGCTAGAATTTTGGGGGTCACTTAATTATACTATCATATTATCTGGAAATATCAATACTTTGACCTCTTTTTTTCCAACCTATATTCTATTTGTTTCTTTGAGCTCTCTTATTTCTCTAGCTAGGCCTTCAAGTTGAATAGATATGAAGAGAGTGGTCAGCCTTGTGTTGTCCCTGATTTAGTGCTTTGTGTTTATCTCCATTAAAAAATGATGTTGGCTGTAGGAATGCTGGAATTTTTCCTGATGTAGAGATATGATGCATGTATTCATAATCTTTTTCAAGACTTTTATCAAGAATGTGTGTTAGATCTTGTCAAAGTTTTTGTTTCTTTGTTGATTTCTTTTGAATTTGAGATTGTCCTGTGTTCATTGTCTATCTTTTTTGATTTCCTCAATGAACCAATTCTTTGTTGCATGGATTATATTTATTTTTCTGTTGGTTTCTTATATTACATTGTAGCCCTCATTTTGAATAATTACTTCCATCTACTCATCTTGGGTTTGCTTATTTCTTTTTGCTCTAGAGCGTTCATATATCCAGTTAAGTTGATAGACTAAGATCTCTTTTGTGTTTTTTATGTAGGCTACTAGTGCTATAAACTTTCCTCTTGAAAACTGCCTTCATTTTATTCCATGATTTTTGATGTGTATTATATGCATTTTCACTGAATTATACAAAATTTTAATTTCCATTTTGTTGCATACATTTTTGATCCAGTATTCATTCATTAGAGAATTGTTCAGGTTCCATGAGTTGGGATGCTTCTGGTTTTTGTTGCTGTTTTTGTTTTGTATGTTTGTTTTTCTGTTGTTGCTGATATTCAGTTTTAATTTGTGGTATTCTGATCAGATGTAGTGTGTTATTTTAATTTCCTTGTATCTGTTTAGACTCACCCTGTAACCACATATGGGGTTAGTTTTGCAGAAAGTTGCATGAGGAGCTGAGAAGAAGGTAATTCCTTTTGGCCTTAGGTACAATGTTCTATAAATATGTATGATGTTCATTTGGTTGATAAGGTCTATTAGTTCCAGTATTTCAGTATTTGGACTTTGTCTAGATGACCTTTCCATTGGTGATAGGGAGATATTTAAATATCCCATTATTACTGCGTGATTTAAACTTAAGACCTGTTTCTTTTTCAACCCTATGTGCACCTGTTTGGGAGGTATAAATGTTTATAATTACAATATAATCTTGGTGTGCTTTTCTTTTACTAAATATGAAGTGTCCTGCCCCATCTTTTTTGATTCTTTTTGGTTAGAAATACATATTTTTGATAATAGAATGACTACTTCAGCCTATTTTTAAAGTCCATTTGTGTCGAAATATTTTTGCTACACTTTACTGCCAATTAATGTGTATTTTGATGTTGAGGTGTGTTTCTTGTGTACAGCAGAGGAATGAGTCCTCTTTTTCCGTCTATTGTAGTATGTGTCTTTATATTGGGGAATTGAATCCATTGATAGTGAGAAATATCAATTTCCAAAAATTGCTAATTATTGTTTTGTTGTTGATGATGCTGCAACTGTTGTTGTTTGAGGTAGTGTGTGTGTGTCTGTGCACATGCACATGTGTGTGCATATTTGTGTTTCCCTTCTTTTAGTTTTGCTTGTGTGAGGTTATTTCCTGTTATCATAATTGCAGTTAACGTTTTTTAGTTGAAGTTTTTTTTATAGTACCTTCTCTATGGTTGGACACAGAGAAATATATTGTTACATTTGACTTTATCATGTAATATCTTTTGTTCTCATTCAATTGCTATTGCATTTTTGCTAGGTATAGTCATTTGAGCTGGCCAGTGTAGATTCTTAGCGTCTGTGGGATATCTGCCTGGTATTCTCTGATTTTACTGTCTCCACTGGAAAGTGGGTTGTAATTCTAATATATTTGCCTTTATATGATATTGGTTATTTTTTGCAACATTTAATACACATTCTTTCCTCTGTATATTTAGTGTTTTGATTATTACATGATAAAGGAATTTTTTCTGATCCAATCTTTCTTGTATTTTGTAAGCTTCTTGATTTTTTTATAGGAATATCCAATTGTAGGTTAGGAAAAGTTCTTCTAAGATTTTGTTGAAAATATTTTTGTGCCATTGAGCTAGGATTCTTCTCTTTCTGATATTCAAATCATTCTTAGGTTTAGTCTTTTCATAGTGTCCCAGACTTCCTCAATGTTTTATGTTACAAACATTTTAGATGAAATTTTTTGGAAAGACTTTTTTATTTCTTGTATCATATTTTCAATGACTTATATTCTCATTCCCACTTCTTGTATTGTGTTCATGATGCTTTGTTGATGTGGGTTACTATCCAAGATTTTCAAACAATTCCAGAATTCACTGAAATTTTTTAATGTTTCTATTTCCGTTTCAAGGTCATTACTTTCCAAACCACTTAACTAAGTCAATCCCATAAGACCAAATATTCCTAGGAAATACTCAGGAAAACATGGCTAGAAAAGCAAGTAGGTTACAAACTGATTATTAACTTTCCCTCCATTCTTCTCAGTTCAACTTTCCATTATCATTCTTATTTTGCAGCAGACTTTCTGTGGACTTTCCTCACTGTCTACTCCCATTTTCAGAAGACTAATGAACCCTGCACTCCTCCCTTATGTGAGCCCTTCAAAACCCACCTTTTAGGCTCAACTCCATTTCTAAATGCCAGCTACTAGTACCTGCAAAGACATTTTTCTTGGAAATGACTGTGGACACTCTTGGTGTTGATGAGTTTTGAAAAACAGTCAATCTAAGAAAGTCAGTCACTACCAGGTGAATTTTGGCTTCTCAGCAGCAGGATAGATGAGGATCTGAAGGATAGAACTGTGAACTGCCTCA
>NW_021627490.1:0-2841 GCF_004785775.1 Grammomys surdaster | reverse complement strand
CTCTGTATATTTAGTGTTTTGATTATTACATGGTAAAGGTTTTTTTTTCTGATCCAATCTTTCTAGTATTTTGTAAGCTTCTTGATTTTTTTTATAGGAATATCTAGCTGTAGGTTAGGAAATGTTCTTCTAAGATTTTTTGAAAATATTTTTGTGCCATTGAGCTAGGATTCTTCTCTTTCTGATATTCAAATTATTCTTAGGTTTGGTCTTTTCATAGTGTCCCAGACTCCCTCAATGTTTTATGTTACAAACATTTTAGATGAAATTTTTTTGGAAAGACATTTTTTATTTCTTGTATCATATTTTCAATGACTTATATTCTCCCTCCCACTTCTTGTATTGTGTTCATGATGCTTTGTTGATGTGGGTTACTATCCTAGATTTTCAAACACTTCCAGAATTCACTGAAATTTTTTTATTGTTTCTATTTCCGTTTTAAGGTCATTACTTTCCAAACCACTTAACTAAGTCAATCCCATAATCTCTTCCTATCCTCAAGAAGAAATAACCATGTATGGCCTCTACTGTCTCCTCCAGGCTTGTTGCCAGTAGAGCATTTAAGCCTGTACTTGTTAACTTCTCTCTCCTTATTCCTTGTTTTATTAAAGCCTTTAACTCCAGTAGAAATGCCTTGAGAACAGACAAACCAGTCCACCCAAAAAGCATAAAGATTTACTGCAGATATTCACTTCTCCTTTGTTTCCGCCAAATCCAATCCTGTGGTCCTATCCCCAGCTCTGTAGCAAATTATCAACATCAGCCACATATCTCAACTTCCCCACAGGATAATACAGGTCTTCTCCAAAATTCCTTCTCCACATCATTTTCTTTATCTCAACCAACTGAGAAGACCAGATACTCCTAGGGAACACTCAGGGAAACATGGCCAGAAAAGCAAGTAGGTTACAAACTGATTTTTAACTTTCCCTCCATTCTTCTAAGTTCAAATTTCCATTATCATTCTTATTTTGCAGCAGAATTTCTGATGTGGACTTTCCTCACTGTCTACTCCCATTCTCAGAAAACTAATGAACCCTGCACTCCTCCCTTATGTGAACACTTCAAAACCCACCTTTTTGACTCAACTCCATTTCTAAGTGCCAGCTACTAGTACCTGCAAAGACATTTTAATTGGAAATGACTGTGGACACTCTTGGTGTTGATGAGTTTTGAAAAACAGTCAATCTAAGAAAGTCAGTCACTACCAGGTGAATTTTGGCTTCTCAGCAGCAGGATAGATGAGGATCTGAAGGATAGAACTCTGGACTGCTTCATTGAATCTCTTTAGTTTTTACACAAACGTTACCAAGTTAATTTCTGTATAACAAAACTTCTTTTTTTTGGGGGGGTGTAGAACGTTTATTGATGGTATCTCAGAGAGTAAGGAGGGCTCCCTAGGCCCCTCCTGTTGTTATGGGGGTACGGGAAGGAAATTGTGAGGGAGATGCTCAGTGTTGGGGACAGGGACTCCTCAGCAACCGAGGGCCTCTCTCTTGCTCTCAGTGTCCTTGCTGGGGTGGGTGGTCCAGGGTTTCTTACTCCTTGGAGGCCATGTAGGCCATGAGGTCCACGACCCTGTTGCTGTAGCCGTATTCATTGTCATACCAGGAAATGAGCTTTACAAAGTTGTCATTGAGAGCAATGCCAGCCCCAGCATCAAAGGTGGAGGAGTGGGAGTTGCTGTTGAAGTCACAGGAGACAACCTGGTCCTCAGTGTAGCCCAGGATGCCCTTCAGTGGGCCCTCAGATGCCTGCTTCACAACCTTCTTGATGTCATCATACTTGGCAGGTTTCTCCAGGCGGCATGTCAGATCCACAACGGATACATTGGGGGTAGGAACACGGAAGGCCATGCCAGTGAGCTTCCCGTTCAGCTCTGGGATGACCTTGCCCACAGCCTTGGCAGCACCAGTGGATGCAGGGATGATGTTCTGGGCAGCCCCACGGCCATCACGCCACAGCTTTCCAGAGGGGCCATCCACAGTCTTCTGAGTGGCAGTGATGGCATGGACTGTGGTCATGAGCCCTTCCACGATGCCAAAGTTGTCATGGATGACCTTGGCCAGGGGGGCTAAGCAGTTGGTGGTGCAGGACGCATTGCTGACAATCTTGAGCGAGTTGTCGTACTTCTCGTGGTTCACACCCATCACAAACATGGGGGCATCAGCAGAAGGGGCAGAGATGATGACCCTTTTGGCCCCACCCTTCAAGTGGGCCCCGGCCTTCTCCATGGTGGTGAAGACGCCAGTGGACTCCACGACATACTCAGCACCAGCATCGGCCCATTTGATGTTAGCGGGATCTCGCTCCTGGAAGATGGTGATGGCCTTCCCGTTGATGACAAGCTTCCCATTCTCAGCCTTGACTGTGCCGTTGAACTTGCCATGGGTGGAGTCATACTGGAACATGTAGACCATGTAGTTGAGGTCAATGAAGGGGTCGTTGATGGCAACAATCTCCACTTTGCCACCAGATGGAGAGCAGAAGGCAGCCCTGGTAACCAGGCGCCCAATACGGCCAAATCTGTTCACACCGACCTTCACCATTTTGTCTACGGGATGAGGCTGGCACTGCACAAGAAGATGCAGCGATCTCTGGAACAGGGAGGAGCAGAGAGCCATAACAAAACTTCTACATGATCTAGGGGCTAATTGTATGACCCATTACATAAGCAATGTGCTTTGTCTTCCTATGAAAAACTCTCCATCTTACATCTCTCTATGTCCTTACATTAGCTGCTTAGGACAGAGGTTCTGGTTCATGCACACATAATGTTGATATTTAAATGTACAAAAAAATCTAGAAAAAGAAAACAAGCCCTGTTGCCACATCACACAT
>NW_021627489.1:0-1316 GCF_004785775.1 Grammomys surdaster | reverse complement strand
CTCTGTATATTTAGTGTTTTGATTATTACATGGTAAAGGTTTTTTTTCTGATCCAATCTTTCTAGTATTTTGTAAGCTTCTTGATTTTTTTTTTATAGGAATATCTAGCTGTAGGTTAGGAAATGTTCTTCTAAGATTTTTTGAAAATATTTTTGTGCCATTGAGCTAGGATTCTTCTCTTTCTGATATTCAAATTATTCTTAGGTTTGGTCTTTTCATAGTGTCCCAGACTCCCTCAATGTTTTATGTTACAAACATTTTAGATGAAATTTTTTTGGAAAGACGTTTTTTATTTCTTGTATCATATTTTCAATGACTTATATTCTCCCTCCCACTCCTTGTATTGTGTTCATGATGCTTTGTTGATGTGGGTTACTATCCTAGATTTTCAAACACTTCCAGAATTCACTGAAATTTTTTTATTGTTTCTATTTCCGTTTTAAGGTCATTACTTTCCAAACCACTTAACTAAGTCAACCCCATAATCTCTTCCTATCCTCAAGAAGAAATAACCATGTATGGCCTCTACTATCTCCTCCAGGCTTGTTGCCAGTAGAGCATTTAAGCCTGTACTTGTTAACTTCTCTCTCCTTATTCCTTGTTTTATTAAAGCCTTTAACTCCAGTAGAAATGCCTTGAGAACAGACAAACCAGTCCACCCAAAAAGCATAAAGATTTACTGCAGATATTCACTTCTCCTTTGTTTCCGCCAAATCCAATCCTGTGGTCCTATCCCCAGCTCTGTAGCAAATTATCAACATCAGCCACATATCTCAACTTCCCCACAGGATGATACAGGTCTTCTCCAAAATTCCTTCTCCACATCATTTTCTTTATCTCAACCAACTGAGAAGACCAGATACTCCTAGGGAACACTCAGGGAAACATGGCCAGAAAAGCAAGTAGGTTACAAACTGATTTTTAACTTTCCCTCCATTCTTCTAAGTTCAAATTTCCATTATCATTCTTATTTTGCAGCAGAATTTCTGATGTGGACTTTCCTCACTGTCTACTCCCATTCTCAGAAAACTAATGAACCCTGCACTCCTCCCTTATGTGAACACTTCAAAACCCACCTTTTTGACTCAACTCCATTTCTAAGTGCCAGCTACTAGTACCTGCAAAGACATTTTAATTGGAAATGACTGTGGACACTCTTGGTGTTGATGAGTTTTGAAAAACAGTCAATCTAAGAAAGTCAGTCACTACCAGGTGAATTTTGGCTTCTCAGCAGCAGGATAGGTCAGAATCTGAAGGATAGAACTCTGGACTGCCTCATTGAATCTCTTTAGTTTTACACAAACCTTACCAAGTTA
>NW_021627488.1:0-3586 GCF_004785775.1 Grammomys surdaster | reverse complement strand
GAAAGTACAGTAGTAAAGACATCAGATCAGCTTCAGTGCAATAGCAATCATCAGCACACTTGGAGATCATGGGGATCAATGGCCTGCTGATGTTCCAAGGGCAGGAACTATCACAACTCTCCTTATAGAGACATGCTGGGCTAGGCAGAAGTTGAGTGTTGCCACTTCCTCTGTAAAGAACTATGTTGGAATTTGATGGGGATAGCATTGAACTGTAGATTTCTTTTGATAGGACTTCTATTTTTTTTCTATGATGATCTTTCTAATCCACGAGAACTGAGTTCTTTCCATCTACCGATATCTCTTTCATTTTTCCCCTCTAACCTCTTGCAGTTTTGACACTCAAGCTCTTTCCTTGCTTTGTTAAAGTTATCACAAGACATTTTCTATTATTTTTGTCTGTCTGCTTTGAAGATTCTTCTTTTCATGATTTCTTTCTTAATTCTTTTGTCTCTCTCTCACACACACACACACACACACATATCTATCTATATATACATATATATGAAATATATATGAAAGTCATATATATGAAATATATTATATATTTTTATATTTTATATATTTTATATATTATATATATATCATATATATGTGAAATATATATGAAATATATATGAAACACATATATACATACTTATATATGTATGTATATATATACATGAAAGTCACTGACTTTTATTAAGTTTATCTTGTATACAGCCACATTGCTGAAGGTGTAGAGTCGCTGTCAGAGTTCACTGCTAGAATTTTGGGGGTCACTTAATTATACTATCATATTATCTGGAAATATCAATACTTTGACCTCTTTTTTTCCAACCTATATTCTATTTGTTTCTTTGAGCTCTCTTATTTCTCTAGCTAGGCCTTCAAGTTGAATAGATATGAAGAGAGTGGTCAGCCTTGTGTTGTCCCTGATTTAGTGCTTTGTGTTTATCTCCATTAAAAAATGATGTTGGCTGTAGGAATGCTGGAATTTTTCCTGATGTAGAGATATGATGCATGTATTCATAATCTTTTTCAAGACTTTTATCAAGAATGTGTGTTAGATCTTGTCAAAGTTTTTGTTTCTTTGTTGATTTCTTTTGAATTTGAGATTGTCCTGTTTTCATTGTCTATCTTTTTTGATTTCCTCAATGAACCAATTCTTTGTTGCATGGATTATATTTATTTTTCTGTTGGTTTCTTATATTTCATTGTAGCCCTCATTTTGAATAATTACTTCCATCTACTCATCTTGGGTTTGCTTATTTCTTTTTGCTCTAGAGCGTTCATATATCCAGTTAAGTTGATAGACTAAGATCTCTTTTGTGTTTTTTATGTAGGCTACTAGTGCTATAAACTTTCCTCTTAAAAACTGCCTTCATTTTATTCCATGATTTTTTATGTGTATTATATGCATTTTCACTGAATTATACAAAATTTTAATTTCCATTTTGTTACATATATTTTTGATCCAGTATTCATTCATTAGAGAATTGTTCAGGTTCCATGAGTTGGGATGCTTCTGGTTTTTGTTGCTGTTTTTGTTTTGTATGTTTGTTTTTCTGTTGTTGCTGATATTCAGTTTTAATTTGTGGTATTCTGATCAGATGTAGTGTGTTATTTTAATTTCCTTGTATCTGTTTAGACTCGCCCTGTTACCACATATGGGGTTAGTTTTGCAGAAAGTTGCATGAGGTGCTGAGAAGAAGATAATTCCTTTTGGCCTTAGGTACAATGTTCTATAAATATGTACGATGTTCATTTGGTTGATAAGGTCTATTAGTTCCAGTATTTCAGTATTTGGACTTTGTCTAGATGACCTTTCCATTGGTGATAGGGAGATATTTAAATATCCCATTATCACTGCGTGATTTAAACTTAAGACCTGTTTCTTTTTCAACCCTATGTGCACCTGTTTGGGAGGTATAAATGTTTATAATTACAATATAATCTTGGTGTGCTTTTCTTTTACTAAATATGAAGTGTCCTGCCCCATCTTTTTTGATTCTTTTTGGTTAGAAATACATATTTTTGATAATAGAATGACTACTTCAGCCTATTTTTAAAGTCCATTTGTGTCGAAATATTTTTGCTACACTTTACTGTCAATTAATGTGTATTTTGATGTTGAGGTGTGTTTCTTGTGTACAGCAGAGGAATGAGTCCTCTTTTTCCATCTATTGTAGTATGTGTCTTTATATTGGGGAATTGAATCCATTGATAGTGAGAAATATCAATTTCCAAAAATTGCTAATTATTGTTTTGTTGTTGATGATGCTGCAACTGTTGTTGTTTGAGGTAGTGTGTGTGTGTCTGTGCACATGCACATGTGTGTGCATATTTGTGTTTCCCTTCTTTTAGTTTTGCTTGTGTGAGGTTATTTCCTGTTATCATAATTGCAGTTAACGTTTTTTAGTTGAAGTTTTTTTTTATAGTACCTTCTCTATGGTTGGACACAGAGAAATATATTGTTACATTTGACTTTATCATGTAATATCTTTTGTTCTCATTCAATTGGTATTGCATTTTTGCTAGGTATAGTCATTTGAGCTGGCCAGTGTGGATTCTTAGCGTCTGTGGGATATCTGCCTGGTATTCTCTGATTTTACTGTCTCCACTGGAAAGTGGGTTGTAATTCTAATATATTTGCCTTTATATGATATTGGTTATTTTTTGCAACATTTAATACACATTCTTTCCTCTGTATATTTAGTGTTTTGATTATTACATGATAAAGGAATTTTTTCTGATCCAATCTTTCTTGTATTTTGTAAGCTTCTTGATTTTTTTATAGGAATATCCAATTGTAGGTTAGGAAAAGTTCTTCTAAGATTTTGTAGAAAATATTTTTGTACCATTGAGCTAGGATTCTTCTCTTTCTGATATTCAAATCATTCTTAGGTTTAGTCTTTTCATAGTGTCCCAGACTTCCTCAATGTTTTATGTTACAAACATTTTAGATGAAATTTTTTGGAAAGACTTTTTTATTTCTTGTATCATATTTTCAATGACTTATATTCTCATTCCCACTTCTTGTATTGTGTTCATGATGCTTTGTTGATGTGGGTTACTATCCAAGATTTTCAAACAATTCCAGAATTCACTGAAATTTTTTAATGTTTCTATTTCCGTTTCAAGGTCATTACTTTCCAAACCACTTAACTAAGTCAATCCCATAAGACCAAATATTCCTAGGAAATACTCAGGAAAACATGGCTAGAAAAGCAAGTAGGTTACAAACTGATTATTAACTTTCCCTCCATTCTTCTCAGTTCAACTTTCCATTATCATTCTTATTTTGCAGCAGACTTTCTGTGGACTTTCCTCACTGTCTACTCCCATTTTCAGAAGACTAATGAACCCTGCACTCCTTCCTTATGTGAGCCCTTCAAAACCCGCCTTTTAGGCTCAACTCCATTTCTAAATGCCAGCTACTAGTACCTGCAAAGACATTTTTCTTGGAAATGACTGTGGACACTCTTGGTGTTGATGAGTTTTGAAAAACAGTCAATCTAAGAAAGTCAGTCACTACCAGGTGAATTTTGGCTTCTCAGCAGCAGGATAGATGAGGATCTGAAGGATAGAACTGTGAACTGCCTCA
>NW_021627487.1:0-3127 GCF_004785775.1 Grammomys surdaster | reverse complement strand
AAGGAAGGAAGGAAGGAAGGAAGGAAGGAAGGAAGGAAGGAAGGAAGGAAGGAAGGAAGGAAGGAAGGAAGGAAGGATAGGAGAGACTCCAAGGACTCAATGTGGATGCTCCTAGTTGAAATATGCAACAGAAGAGAGATAGAACCTGAAGAGACCATCCCCAGTGGACAGTCATGGACCAAGTTGAGGGAAGGGGGCAATCACCCATCTCAAAAATTTTATCCTTGAACTTTTCCTGTCTAATGGAAAAACAGGAACAAAAAAAAAAATGAAGCTGAAGCTGAAGGAAAGGACATCCAGACACTGGGATCTTGGGATCCAATCAATCAGCAAACACCAAACCCAAATACTATTGATGATGCCAAGATATGGCTGTCCTGTGAGAGGCTGTGCCATCAGCTTTCTCATACAATTGCAGTGACTCACAGATAACTATTGGATTGAACTTGGGGACCACAATGGAAGAGATAGGGAAGGACTGAAGGAGATGTAGGAGATAGCAATCCTACAGGAAGACAAACAACATTAACTAACTGGATCTCTCAGATTTCCCAGGGACTAAGTCACCAACCAATAAGTACACATGAGTTGCTCTATTGTTCCTGATACATATGTAGTAAAGGATTGCCTTATATGACTTCAATGGGAGAGGAGAACTTCTGTTCTGTGGAGGCTTGTTGCTCTAGTGACAGGGGATGCTAGAGGGGGGTGAGGCGGGGTGAGTGGGGGTGGAGGAGTTTTTTTTTTCTCATTGCTACTTTATTTTTTTTAATTTTTTTATTGGATGTTTTATTTACATTTCATATGTTGTCCCCTTACCCCATCCCCCACCCACCCAGGAACCCCCAATCCCCTCACCCCTCCTCCTTCTTCTCTGTGGATGTAACCTCTATCTACCTCCCCCAACTCCCACCTCCCCACCCTCAAAATTCCCACCCCCTGGGGTGTCCAGCCTTCATGAGGTCAAGGTTCTCTTCTTCCACCTATGCCCAGCAGGGCCCTCCACTCTTACATATTCAGGTAAAGCCCTGGATCCCTCCCTAAGTGCTCCCAGGCTGGTGGTTTAGACCCTGGCAGCTGTGGTTGGTTGGTATTGTAGCTCTCCTCATGGTGACGCAAATCCTTTCAGCTCCTTCAGTCTTCACTCTAACTCCTCCATTGAGAACCCCATGATCAGTTCAATGGCTAGTTGTGAGCATCTGCCTCTGAATATGTCAGACTCTTGAAGGCCTCTGAGGAGACATCCATATCAGGCTCTTATCAACATGTACTTCCTGACATCCACATCAGCATCTACCTTTGGTGACTGCACATGGGATAGATACTCAGGTGGAGTGGTCTTCAGACAGCCCCTCCTTCACTTTCTGTCCCTCACTTTGTCTCCATATTTGCTCCCTTGAGTATTTTGTTGCTCCTTCTAAGAAGGACTGAATCACCCCCACTTGGTCTTCCTTTTTTCTGAGCTTCATGTGGCCTGTGAGTTGCAGCTTGGGCATTTCAAGGTTCTGGGCTAATATCCAATAATCAGTGAGTGAATACCATGTGTGTTCTTTTGTGATTGGCTTACGTCACTCAGGATGATAATTTCTAGTTCCATCCATTTACCTAGGAACCTCTTGAATTCATTGTTTTTAATAGCTGAGTAATACTCCATTGTATAAATATACCACATTTTTTGAATCCATTCCTCAGTTGAAGGACACTGGGTTCTTTTCAGCTCCTGGCTATTATAAATAAAGCTGCTATGAATATAGTTGAGCATATGTCCTTGTTATATGTTTGAGCATCTTCTGGGTATATGCCTAGAAGTGGTATAGCTGGATCCTCAGGTAATGCTATGTCCAATTTTCTGAGGAACTGCCACACTGATTTCCAAAGTGGGTGCACCATCTTGCAGTCCCACCAACAATGGAGGAGTGTTCCTCTTTCTCCACACCCTCGCCAGCATCTACTATCACCTGAGTTTTTAATCTTAGCCATTCTGACTGGTGTGAGATGGAATCTCAGGGTTGTTTTGATTTGCCTTTCCCTGATGACTAAGGATGCTGAACATTGCTTTAGGTGCTTCTCGGCCATTCGAGTTTCTTCCATTGAAAATTCTTTGTTAAGCTCTATACCTCATTTTTTAATAGGGTAATTTGGTTGTCTAGAGTCTAATTTTTTGAGTTCTTTGTATATATTGGATATTAGCCCTCTATCAGATGTAGGATTGGTAAAGATCTTTTCCCAATTTGTTGGTTGTCGTTTTGTCCTATTGACAGTGTCCTTTGCCTTACAGAAACTTTGCAATTTTATGAAGTCCCATTTGTCAATTCTTGACCTTAGAGCCTATGCCATTGGTGTTCTGTTCAGGAACTTATCCCCTGTGCCCAAGTATTCGAGGCTCCTCCCCACCTTCTCTTCTATTAGTTTCAGTGTATCTGGTTTTATGTGGAGGTCCTTTATCCACTTAGACTTGAGCTTTGTACAAGGAGATAAGAATGGATCAATTTTCATTCTTCTACATGTTGTCCTCCAGTTGAACCAGCACCATTTGTTGAAGATGCTGTCCTTTTTCCACTAGACAGTTTTAGCTCCTTTGTCAAAGATCAAGTGACCATAGGAGTGTGGGTTCATTTCTGGGTCGTCAATTCTATTCCATTGATCTTCCTGCCTGTCTCTGTACCTATGCCAGGTAGTTTTTATCACTATTGCTCTGTAGTACAGCTTGAGGTCAGGGATGGTGATTCCTCCAGAAGTTCTTTTATTGTTGAGAATAGTTTTCGCTCTCCTGGGTTTTTTGTTATTCCATATGAATTTGAGAATTTCCTTTTCTAACTCTGTGAAGAATTGAGTTGGGATTTTAATGGGGATTGCATTGAATCTGTAGATTGGTTTTGTCAAGATGGCCATTTTTATTATATTAATCCTGCCAATCCATGAACATGGGAGATCTTTCCAACTTCTGAGATCTTCTTTGATTTCTTTCTTCAGAGACTTGAAGTTCTTGTTGTACAGGTCTTTCACTTGCTTGGTTAGATTCACACCAAGGTGTTTTATATTATTTGCAACTATTGTGAAGGGTGTCATTTCCCTAATTTCTTTTTCAGTCTGTTTACCTTTCATGTAGAGGAAGGCTACTGATTTG
>NW_021627486.1:0-8079 GCF_004785775.1 Grammomys surdaster | reverse complement strand
GGCTATTTACTTTGAGAGAAAAGATTTGAGAGGATGGTTTTCAGCTGGCTTTCATTCTAAAGCCAAGAAAAAAAAGCCAGGTTCAGAACTAAGTCTTTTAGTTAGGAGAGATGTCAGAGGTTCTGATTAGTCAAGAAAATGCTGGACTGGGTAGTAGGTCTATCTTGTACCTTACTGATACAAATTGATATAGTTATGCTTTAATTGTATTTTGAGAGAAAAGTTTTACTTTAACAAGGAAGGGTAATTTGTAGGAGGAGGTAAGGTGGGAGGGGTAAGGAGAGGAAGAGGAGAAGTAAGGAGAGAAGGGGGAGAAGGAGAGGAGGAGCTAGGAGATGAGACAGAGACAGAGAGAGAGAGAGAGAGACAGAGAGAGAGAGAGAGAGGAACATGCAGGCGGATTTTGCGTGTCTCCCCCAGTCAAAGGTAGTTGGTATATCTAGGTTGGGTATTGGGTTACACTTCTGATTGTATGGGCGTCTTGTTATTGAGCATTACCAAACTTATAAAGCCTTTGATTGACATTTAAAAGTAAATTAAAAAAAGATAAAAACAGTCACTTCAAAGAAATAAAAAAAATATGAGTCATAGTCTATCACTAAGGGAGTCAGGGCTGGAGCTCAATGTAGTAACCTGGAGGCAAAGACCACGGAGAAACATTGCTTACTTGCTTCTTCTCTATAGCTTGCTTAGTTTGCTTTCTTATACAGCTCAAGAATATTTGCATGGGGCTGGCACTGCCCACTGTGTAGGCTGACCTTTCATGTGTCAATTGTTAACAACAACAACAGCAACAACAACAACAACAACAGTCAATCTAATGGAGGCAATTGTAGTTTGTGTCACGTTGACAAATTTAATCAGTATAACATGTAGTATACATGCAATTAGGCTTTCAGAAAGAGATGAGAATGATGCAGAAGATTATAATTCCCTATTTTTCATAAAGTTTTTTTAAAAAAGCACCAGTATCTCATAAATCTAGGAAACTAAGAGAACTCACCAGTGAGATGACTCAGTGGGTAAAGGCCAAGCCTAATAACCTATATTCAACCCCTACATGGTAGAAGGAAATAAATCATACAACTGTTCCTGTATTTTCTATATGTGTGCCAAGATATACATGTACCTACACAAACACACATATACACACTCACACACACCCCACACTGAACACATAGACACAGAGGTACAAAATAAGTGTAATAATAGACAAAATAAAAATAGAACTACCATATGACAGCGCTAAATCATGCCTGGGTATATATCAGAAAGACTTTAAATCAACATGCCATAGAAATGCATGTTCAAATATATTTAATGCTTCACTATTAATAATAGCTAAGAAATGGGACCAGTCTAGACGTTTATGAACAGATGAATGGATAAAAAATAGTGTGGTTAATATACACAGGAAATTAATTCAGCTACTAAGAAAATGGAAATACTCAGGAAAGTGGATGCAACTCATTCATTATACTAAGCACAATGAACCTGACTCAAGAAGAAAGATTAATACCACATTTTCTTTCAGAAGTGGACTTTTTCTCTGTCTCTCTACATATATATATGTGTATATATATATATATACACACACATATATATAATATGTATATGTATGTATATAATATGTATATTGCATGTGTATAATCTATATTATGTATCTATTATACACATTACATATGCATATACACATACAAATATAAATATACATATATATTTATATACATATATACACATATTTTATATATACACATGTATACATACATATATCTCCATATATCCATATCTATACACATACATGTTCACACATATGCATATATATGTACAATTCAGATTATGTATATATTATATATGCATATACATATAAATACACACACACACACACATATATATATATATATATATATATATATATATTTTTTAATACGTATCCATATATATATATGTATGTATGTGTGTGCCATAAATGTAGAAAGGGGAGCATGTGAGAAGAAAAACACTTTGGGGGAAGGGAGATAGAAAGAACAGAAGAGATAGAGTGATGTAACTTAAGTAGGAAGGGATCTATTTTGGGAAAGGAAGGAGAGGAGTAAGAGAAAGATGCAGAGAGTGTGGACATTGTTAGAGGAAGAAGAACAAAACAAAATGTAATGATATGAATATCTGAAAATGCCAAATGCAACCCATTACACTGTATGATAATTTAAAAAATAACAAGTAAAATAAAATAAAATATGTTCATCAGTTGAATATGTAAGACTTTAAAATTTTATATAAAACTAATTTTAACTTTAAGAATCAGGCAAATCTGCCAGGATGTACTGGTGCATGTCTATAATCCCAACATTTAGGAGGTAGAGGCCGGAAGATCTCAGAGTTTGAGGCCAGCCTTGTATACAGAGCAAGTTCCAGGACAGCCTTGTCTAGAAAATCAAATGAATAAATGAATGACTGAACTAATGAATGAATGAAAAATAAATAAATGAATTGGCCAAACCTTGGGGTTACTGTTTTCAGAAAGAATATTTAAGCTGTTTGACATATTTTTTTCTCCAGTATTTTGCTTATTGAGGTAAAATTTGGTATGATTTTAGGTATCAAATTGTAATATTTTCCCAATTTTAATACTCAAGAAATCATGTAGAAAGTATATTCCAATTTAGTATTTCTCCCTTAAATTGTTTCATACAAATGTAATATTGCCAAATAAGCTTCAAAAATAATTTTATTTATACTTATGATTCAAACTAACAAAGTAAGGATTTCTAGAAATGACAGTTATTTAACTTAGTTTTAATTAATCGATTAAATGATCTGAATGTACAGAGCATATTTCTATCAAAGCAATTGGACCTAAATCCCAGTTCCACCATTCTCAAAATATGAGTTTAACTTAAAGTCTGAAATTTTTTTCAGTCTCTATAAAAGGAGACATTTATAGGAATTACCCTCATAAATTTGATGAAATAATTAAGCTAGGTTCTTCATGTATGGAATTTGCCTGAGTAAACGCCAAGTGAGAAGCCTTGAACATTTTTGCTAGCTATTGTTGATCTCTCAATTGCTTCATTACTTTATCTAATTAATTGTCTTAACATTCTAGCAAAACCCATGAAGCTATGCCCTTATGTTTGATGAACAGTTATGCTTTCTGGCACGATTCTTCTTGTACTTCTATTTTGCTCCTTCTTTACTGAAATGCAATGTAAAAGTTGGTAGAATATGAACCAAGATTATTAAATATTCAAAGATGGAAAAAAACCCTTTAGATTTTCATGAGATAAGATTTCATGAAATTTAGATTCCAGAAGAAATGTTAGTTTTTAGTTTATTGATAATGTATACATTTTCCATGAGACTTTTTTCTCTTGATAAGTAATACTTCTAGCAGCAGGGGATTATCAGGTAAGAGAATAAGTAAACTCTGGAGTTAGGTCTTCATTACACAAGCCTGTAAATGAGAACCAGATGTCGTACTACATGGACAATGTAGAAGAGATATTTTCTTTCACTTGAGAGTACCTGTGTGGAATGAAAACAAAATTCTAATATATTTTGATTCTTCTTGCCCAAATGCCCAGAATATATTGGAAGAGATATTTAACTGTTGCTTTGAAATTTTCCAATGAGTTCATATGAGTATATTGCTTTAAAATGAGTTTCACTCAAGAGCATTTATGTTAAGATTAGCATTTCCAAGTGTCTCTGGAATAGCTAAAGCATAGAATAAGTTTTTCTTTTAGATTGTACAGTGGATGAATATAAATTTGATATGATAACTTCTGACTTACTACATAGATGTACATGTATTTTTGTAGAGCCAACAGAAAAAGATTATGTAAATACAGTATTTACAATTAGAGGGAGCAAATTAAGTTACATCTGTCATATACACCTACAGCAGATACTAAGTCATGGTTTTGATTGAGAATGAAATGTACATGCTGATTCCAGAAGATGTTGGCAAGGAGATGAGAAGGTGACAGGAAGACATGGCAGTCTATCGGGATTACCATAACAAAATAATGCAAACTGAATAGTTTATGAGCAATAGTAGTTTGTTTCTGAGTGTTCTGGAGACTGGCAAGTTTAAAATCAAGTTGCTGTCAAGTTTGATGTGTGATGAGAATCAATTTATTTTTTTGTGGACTGATTTCTTTGAGCAACTATCTTTACATGGCTGATGGCACAGCCTAGCTTTCTAGACTCTTTTATAAGGGGACTATGGCATTTTCATGGCATTCTTCAGAGCATAACCACTTGTAAAGTATTCAATTTCCTAATACTATTAACTTATGCATTCTTCTCCCACTGTGTCAATGCTAGAGAGATACATTCAAACTAGAATGGGTGCATTATCAAAACACTACTCTTGGGAAATTCTGGGAGTGTATAATACCTCAAACATCCCAATGGAGGCAAAAGTTAGAGAGATATGCACCAATCCTGCCACTCATTGAATGGAAATGGCTACCAGAGGGTATTAACTGTTAAGGAGTTCTGGACTGGACTACTGCACAATATCGTTTTGGAAGTTTATAAACTTGATTTGTATTGCAGGGGTTTGACAGACCCGCTGGTGGTTTAAATAAGGCATGGGAGACTTTAAAGCTGTTGGCCTTCAGTTGGGGCTGACTCTCAGCTAGTTTTTAACTTATCCTGACTTTACGTCTCTGCTCTGCTCTTGTGGAGAGCCGCATAGTGCTGCGCCTTTAAGATGGCACCGGTCTCCGCCTTCTGCCGTCCTAATGGTGGATGCTCTAAGGAGTAAACAAATCCTTATTTGGCTGTGGCTGGTGATCTGGCTTGCTTCCGTGTATGTGGACCTATCTGCTGTTGCCACGTGGCTTGCTAGTCCTAGAGTACTTAAGCCTGGGAGACACTTCCTCCAGGGTCAAAAGATTGTTCAAGGTTCCTGAATAAACTGCTTGGAGAAGAGCTTGTGTGCCGCATCATCCTTGCTGGACAAGGGTGGGCGCTGCTCTGGTTTCCATTTTGTTACCATGGGTGTCTTCTTTGATTCTCTTGTTGCTGATTGTATCCTTTCACTTCTTCACTTTCTGCCCCAGCTACTGGCTGTCAGATTTTTATTATAATCAATCAGCAGTAAGCAAATGCCAGAACATCTCTTAGGATACTTTTAGGCAATGAGGGTTGCTTGACCTTCATGTATTGGGACATTTACAAATAGAAAACCAGGAGATGGGCCACAGACGTGGCATTAACAAACTCCTGCCAGCACTTAACTCCCTGTGGGTACAGAATTAACAATTGAAAATACAAAGACACCTTAATACAATGTTAAGAAGCAGATTTACATACTTTTAAAGTCATTCAGATCCACCTTTTAAAGAGCTCTTAATACCACAGGGATCAGTGTATTCATGAAAACTCCATTCCAGTCTTGATGTCCCTGATAGATTAACTGCTTTTTTTTCTTTTCCTGTAAACATAGTCCTGTCCAGCTCATTTCAATAAATTGGGCATCAAACATCGAATCAGAAATACCCAAGTCCCTAAGTAATGCTTGTCCTCCCCGATTCTTTTCTAGTTCTTGATATTCATGAAATATTTAGGTGATAAAAACTAAGTGTTGCAAAAATGTTGTAGGAATCAGCTGATTAGGAACTGATTTATCTTACACTGCATCATATTGTATAGCATTTGTCTCCAGGAAGAAGGGATAGTTACATTACTCAGTTTCATACATTCGTTCCACAGCCTCATCATGAACCAGGCATTTTCTAAATCAAGCAGGAGAGATAAAGAACACTTTCTCATTGTCACAGTTTTCCATAATTGGCCAATTATTAAGGCTCCCATTGAATTCCAAATCATAGATTTAAATTTCCCTTCCTGTCCTAGAAACTGGACCTGAGTGGTATCTTCTATCATGTCTACCTCAAACTTTTCCTTCTCATGGCCCATTTTCCACTTGTTCCAAGCCTCTGGGCTCTAAGAAGGTTCTTTATCATATACATTTTACTCTTTCTCTTCATCTTGTTAGCAGAAAAAAAAAGCAAGCTAATATTTTCATCACCTATTTCTCTCTACCTCAAACTCTCCATTAAACCAGAAGCTACAGGTCATTAACTCATTAAAATTCTTCCCTTACACAGGCAAGTTATTTTTGAGTAAATAGTTGAGTCTCTGTGGCAAATCTTATAAATCACAACGAAGACCACATAACTGCTGCGACAGCCACTTCCAAAAATTATATTGCAACATATACTTCAGGCTATCAGCTATTAGGGGAATGCCCCTAAATACACATTACACTCAGTAGGGAAGTATACCACCCCAGAATACACAGAGGAAGATAGCCATCCTAGTATTTTACAAATTTAAACTACAACAAGAAGGCTTATCATTGTACTGTGAACTGGGCAAGGTAGCCTCAATGAGACTGACTACATAGTGCTGCAGTCTTAGCCTCAGTCGCATGTCTTATCACATTATAGAATTCAGGCACATGCTTCTTCCCAACTCATGTTTTGTTCTGTTGGGCCCTGTATTGCCCAACTGAAATGTGTGACTTTTCTTGGAGAGATGTATTTGACTGTCTATTCACCATAGCTAGGGTAAAACAACAGAGCAAATAAATAATTCCATCGAATTCTAGCTTGATGAATCAATACATTTATTTGGGTTATTTTATAGGGGAATTGGTGAGAATGACTGACAGTTGGATCACTGATAAAGTCACTATTTAAATATTTTTAATTTATTTTTCTCTGATATAGTATATCTTGACCACAGTTTCCTTTCCCTCCTCTCCTCTCAGTCACTCTTCCTGACCTGTTATTTCCTTTCAGAAAAGGGATATCAATTAAACATGCTTTATTAAATTTCAATAAAATTAGGTACCACCCTTAATATTAAGGCTAGAAGAGGTAACACAGTCCTAAAAGTAGGCAAAAGAGAGACAGCCCCTGCTTCCACTATTAGTAGTCCCACAAGAACACCAAGCTACATAAACCATAACATACATGCAGAGGGTCCAGATTGTCTCCCTGATTGTCAGTTCAGACTCTGTGAGCCCCTATAAGCCCTGGTTAGTTGATTCTGTGGGGTTTTTTTGTGGTGTTCTTAACCCCTCTGGGTCCTTTAATCCTTCCCCCCATCCTTCGCAGGATTCGCTGAGCTCCACCTATTGTTTGCCTGTGCAACACTGCATGTACATGTTAGTACAGAATTCTACCAGACTTTCAAAGAAGAGCTAATAACAATACTCCTCAAATTATTCCACAGAATTGAAACAGAAAATATTGTCAAATCCATTTTCTGAGGCCACAGTCACCCTGATATCCAAACTATACCAAGACTCAACAACAACAACAAAAATAATTACTGGCCAATTTACTTACAAACAGAATAAAAGAACACATCAAAAAGGCCATCTACCACAATTAAGCAGGCTTCATTACAGAGAAGAGGAGATGGTTTAACACACAAAAATCTGTTAATGTAATCTACCACATAAACAAACTGAGAGAAAAAACATACATGCTTGCCTCATTAGATGCTGAAAAAGCCTTTGGCAAAAATCTAACACCTCTTCATGATAAAAGTCTTGGAGAGATAAGATATTAAAATTTAAATTTCACTGATGGAAAGTTGTGACCTGGAGATGAATATGTTGTAAATAAATATGCCAAAGATGTACTGATCTATTTTGATCCCCCTTGATACTTGCTTATTTTTGGCCTTTGCATATAACATAGAATTTTTGTGTGATCACTGGATAAAACCTTAAAAGTATGGTTGATGCACCTATGGCCTCTATTTTTTTGAATTTTTTTTATTAGTAACTTTTTTTAATGTTAATCAAAGGCTTTATAAGTTTGGTAAGGCTCAATAACAAGATGCCAATACAATCAGAAGTGTAACCCAATACCAAACCTAGATATACCAAATATCTTTGACTGGCAGAGACACGCAAAAATCTGCCTCCATGCCCCTCCACCCCCCAACTCCTAGCTCTTCCTCTCCTTTTTCCTAGCTTTTTTCTTGGCTTTAGAATGAATGTCAGCTGAAAACCATCCTCTCAAATCTTTTCTCTCAAAGTAAATAGCC
>NW_021627485.1:0-8079 GCF_004785775.1 Grammomys surdaster | reverse complement strand
GGCTATTTACTTTGAGAGAAAAGATTTGAGAGGATGGTTTTCAGCTGACATTCATTCTAAAGCCAAGAAAAAAGCTAGGAAAAAGGAGAGGAAGAGCTAGGAGTTGGGGGGTGGAGGGGCATGGAGGCAGATTTTTGCGTGTCTCTGCCAGTCAAAGATATTTGGTATATCTAGGTTTGGTATTGGGTTACACTTCTGATTGTATTGGCATCTTGTTATTGAGCCTTACCAAACTTATAAAGCCTTTGATTAACATTAAAAAAAGTTACTAATAAAAAAAATTCAAAAAAATAGAGGCCATAGGTGCATCAACCATACTTTTAAGGTTTTATCCAGTGATCACACAAAAATTCTATGTTATATGCAAAGGCCAAAAATAAGCAAGTATCAAGGGGGATCAAAATAGATCAGTACATCTTTGGCATATTTATTTACAACATATTCATCTCCAGGTCACAACTTTCCATCAGTGAAATTTAAATTTTAATATCTTATCTCTCCAAGACTTTTATCATGAAGAGGTGTTAGATTTTTGCCAAAGGCTTTTTCAGCATCTAATGAGGCAAGCATGTATGTTTTTTCTCTCAGTTTGTTTATGTGGTAGATTACATTAACAGATTTTTGTGTGTTAAACCATCTCCTCTTCTCTGTAATGAAGCCTGCTTAATTGTGGTAGATGGCCTTTTTGATGTGTTCTTTTATTCTGTTTGTAAGTAAATTGGCCAGTAATTATTTTTGTTGTTGTTGTTGAGTCTTGGTATAGTTTGGATATCAGGGTGACTGTGGCCTCAGAAAATGGATTTGACAATATTTTCTGTTTCAATTCTGTGGAATAATTTGAGGAGTATTGTTATTAGCTCTTCTTTGAAAGTCTGGTAGAATTCTGTACTAACATGTACATGCAGTGTTGCACAGGCAAACAATAGGTGGAGCTCAGCGAATCCTGCGAAGGATGGGGGGAAGGATTAAAGGACCCAGAGGGGTTAAGAACACCACAAAAAAACCCCACAGAATCAACTAACCAGGGCTTATAGGGGCTCACAGAGTCTGAACTGACAATCAGGGAGACAATCTGGACCCTCTGCATGTATGTTATGGTTTATGTAGCTTGGTGTTCTTGTGGGACTACTAATAGTGGAAGCAGGGGCTGTCTCTCTTTTGCCTACTTTTAGGACTGTGTTACCTCTTCTAGCCTTAATATTAAGGGTGGTACCTAATTTTATTGAAATTTAATAAAGCATGTTTAATTGATATCCCTTTTCTGAAAGGAAATAACAGGTCAGGAAGAGTGACTGAGAGGAGAGGAGGGAAAGGAAACTGTGGTCAAGATATACTATATCAGAGAAAAATAAATTAAAAATATTTAAATAGTGACTTTATCAGTGATCCAACTGTCAGTCATTCTCACCAATTCCCCTATAAAATAACCCAAATAAATGTATTGATTCATCAAGCTAGAATTCGATGGAATTATTTATTTGCTCTGTTGTTTTACCCTAGCTATGGTGAATAGACAGTCAAATACATCTCTCCAAGAAAAGTCACACATTTCAGTTGGGCAATACAGGGCCCAACAGAACAAAACATGAGTTGGGAAGAAGCATGTGCCTGAATTCTATAATGTGATAAGACATGCGACTGAGGCTAAGACTGCAGCACTATGTAGTCAGTCTCATTGAGGCTACCTTGCCCAGTTCACAGTACAATGATAAGCCTTCTTGTTGTAGTTTAAATTTGTAAAATACTAGGATGGCTATCTTCCTCTGTGTATTCTGGGGTGGTATACTTCCCTACTGAGTGTAATGTGTATTTAGGGGCATTCCCCTAATAGCTGATAGCCTGAAGTATATGTTGCAATATAATTTTTGGAAGTGGCTGTCGCAGCAGTTATGTGGTCTTCGTTGTGATTTATAAGATTTGCCACAGAGACTCAACTATTTACTCAAAAATAACTTGCCTGTGTAAGGGAAGAATTTTAATGAGTTAATGACCTGTAGCTTCTGGTTTAATGGAGAGTTTGAGGTAGAGAGAAATAGGTGATGAAAATATTAGCTTGCTTTTTTTTTCTGCTAACAAGATGAAGAGAAAGAGTAAAATGTATATGATAAAGAACCTTCTTAGAGCCCAGAGGCTTGGAACAAGTGGAAAATGGGCCATGAGAAGGAAAAGTTTGAGGTAGACATGATAGAAGATACCACTCAGGTCCAGTTTCTAGGACAGGAAGGGAAATTTAAATCTATGATTTGGAATTCAATGGGAGCCTTAATAATTGGCCAATTATGGAAAACTGTGACAATGAGAAAGTGTTCTTTATCTCTCCTGCTTGATTTAGAAAATGCCTGGTTCATGATGAGGCTGTGGAACGAATGTATGAAACTGAGTAATGTAACTATCCCTTCTTCCTGGAGACAAATGCTATACAATATGATGCAGTGTAAGATAAATCAGTTCCTAATCAGCTGATTCCTACAACATTTTTGCAACACTTAGTTTTTATCACCTAAATATTTCATGAATATCAAGAACTAGAAAAGAATCGGGGAGGACAAGCATTACTTAGGGAATTGGGTATTTCTGATTCAATGTTTGATGCCCAATTTATTGAAATGAGCTGGACAGGACTATGTTTACAGGAAAAGAAAAAAAAGCAGTTAATCTATCAGGGACATCAAGACTGGAATGGAGTTTTCATGAATACACTGATCCCTGTGGTATTAAGAGCTCTTTAAAAGGTGGATCTGAATGACTTTAAAAGTATGTAAATCTGCTTCTTAACATTGTATTAAGGTGTCTTTGTATTTTCAATTGTTAATTCTGTACCCACAGGGAGTTAAGTGCTGGCAGGAGTTTGTTAATGCCACGTCTGTGGCCCATCTCCTGGTTTTCTATTTGTAAATGTCCCAATACATGAAGGTCAAGCAACCCTCATTGCCTAAAAGTATCCTAAGAGATGTTCTGGCATTTGCTTACTGCTGATTGATTATAATAAAAATCTGACAGCCAGTAGCTGGGGCAGAAAGTGAAGAAGTGAAAGGATACAATCAGCAACAAGAGAATCAAAGAAGACACCCATGGTAACAAAATGGAAACCAGAGCAGCGCCCACCCTTGTCCAGCAAGGATGATGCGGCACACAAGCTCTTCTCCAAGCAGTTTATTCAGGAACCTTGAACAATCTTTTGACCCTGGAGGAAGTGTCTCCCAGGCTTAAGTACTCTAGGACTAGCAAGCCACGTGGCAACAGCAGATAGGTCCACATACACGGAAGCAAGCCAGATCACCAGCCACAGCCAAATAAGGATTTGTTTACTCCTTAGAGCATCCACCATTAGGACGGCAGAAGGCGGAGACCGGTGCCATCTTAAAGGCGCAGCACTATGCGGCTCTCCACAAGAGCAGAGCAGAGACGTAAAGTCAGGATAAGTTAAAAACTAGCTGAGAGTCAGCCCCAACTGAAGGCCAACAGCTTTAAAGTCTCCCATGCCTTATTTAAACCACCAGCGGGTCTGTCAAACCCCTGCAATACAAATCAAGTTTATAAACTTCCAAAACGATATTGTGCAGTAGTCCAGTCCAGAACTCCTTAACAGTTAATACCCTCTGGTAGCCATTTCCATTCAATGAGTGGCAGGATTGGTGCATATCTCTCTAACTTTTGCCTCCATTGGGATGTTTGAGGTATTATACACTCCCAGAATTTCCCAAGAGTAGTGTTTTGATAATGCACCCATTCTAGTTTGAATGTATCTCTCTAGCATTGACACAGTGGGAGAAGAATGCATAAGTTAATAGTATTAGGAAATTGAATACTTTACAAGTGGTTATGCTCTGAAGAATGCCATGAAAATGCCATAGTCCCCTTATAAAAGAGTCTAGAAAGCTAGGCTGTGCCATCAGCCATGTAAAGATAGTTGCTCAAAGAAATCAGTCCACAAAAAAATAAATTGATTCTCATCACACATCAAACTTGACAGCAACTTGATTTTAAACTTGCCAGTCTCCAGAACACTCAGAAACAAACTACTATTGCTCATAAACTATTCAGTTTGCATTATTTTGTTATGGTAATCCCGATAGACTGCCATGTCTTCCTGTCACCTTCTCATCTCCTTGCCAACATCTTCTGGAATCAGCATGTACATTTCATTCTCAATCAAAACCATGACTTAGTATCTGCTGTAGGTGTATATGACAGATGTAACTTAATTTGCTCCCTCTAATTGTAAATACTGTATTTACATAATCTTTTTCTGTTGGCTCTACAAAAATACATGTACATCTATGTAGTAAGTCAGAAGTTATCATATCAAATTTATATTCATCCACTGTACAATCTAAAAGAAAAACTTATTCTATGCTTTAGCTATTCCAGAGACACTTGGAAATGCTAATCTTAACATAAATGCTCTTGAGTGAAACTCATTTTAAAGCAATATACTCATATGAACTCATTGGAAAATTTCAAAGCAACAGTTAAATATCTCTTCCAATATATTCTGGGCATTTGGGCAAGAAGAATCAAAATATATTAGAATTTTGTTTTCATTCCACACAGGTACTCTCAAGTGAAAGAAAATATCTCTTCTACATTGTCCATGTAGTACGACATCTGGTTCTCATTTACAGGCTTGTGTAATGAAGACCTAACTCCAGAGTTTACTTATTCTCTTACCTGATAATCCCCTGCTGCTAGAAGTATTACTTATCAAGAGAAAAAAGTCTCATGGAAAATGTATACATTATCAATAAACTAAAAACTAACATTTCTTCTGGAATCTAAATTTCATGAAATCTTATCTCATGAAAATCTAAAGGGTTTTTTTCCATCTTTGAATATTTAATAATCTTGGTTCATATTCTACCAACTTTTACATTGCATTTCAGTAAAGAAGGAGCAAAATAGAAGTACAAGAAGAATCGTGCCAGAAAGCATAACTGTTCATCAAACATAAGGGCATAGCTTCATGGGTTTTGCTAGAATGTTAAGACAATTAATTAGATAAAGTAATGAAGCAATTGAGAGATCAACAATAGCTAGCAAAAATGTTCAAGGCTTCTCACTTGGCGTTTACTCAGGCAAATTCCATACATGAAGAACCTAGCTTAATTATTTCATCAAATTTATGAGGGTAATTCCTATAAATGTCTCCTTTTATAGAGACTGAAAAAAATTTCAGACTTTAAGTTAAACTCATATTTTGAGAATGGTGGAACTGGGATTTAGGTCCAATTGCTTTGATAGAAATATGCTCTGTACATTCAGATCATTTAATCGATTAATTAAAACTAAGTTAAATAACTGTCATTTCTAGAAATCCTTACTTTGTTAGTTTGAATCATAAGTATAAATAAAATTATTTTTGAAGCTTATTTGGCAATATTACATTTGTATGAAACAATTTAAGGGAGAAATACTAAATTGGAATATACTTTCTACATGATTTCTTGAGTATTAAAATTGGGAAAATATTACAATTTGATACCTAAAATCATACCAAATTTTACCTCAATAAGCAAAATACTGGAGAAAAAAATATGTCAAACAGCTTAAATATTCTTTCTGAAAACAGTAACCCCAAGGTTTGGCCAATTCATTTATTTATTTTTCATTCATTCATTAGTTCAGTCATTCATTTATTCATTTGATTTTCTAGACAAGGCTGTCCTGGAACTTGCTCTGTATACAAGGCTGGCCTCAAACTCTGAGATCTTCCGGCCTCTACCTCCTAAATGTTGGGATTATAGACATGCACCAGTACATCCTGGCAGATTTGCCTGATTCTTAAAGTTAAAATTAGTTTTATATAAAATTTTAAAGTCTTACATATTCAACTGATGAACATATTTTATTTTATTTTACTTGTTATTTTTTAAATTATCATACAGTGTAATGGGTTGCATTTGGCATTTTCAGATATTCATATCATTACATTTTGTTTTGTTCTTCTTCCTCTAACAATGTCCACACTCTCTGCATCTTTCTCTTACTCCTCTCCTTCCTTTCCCAAAATAGATCCCTTCCTACTTAAGTTACATCACTCTATCTCTTCTGTTCTTTCTATCTCCCTTCCCCCAAAGTGTTTTTCTTCTCACATGCTCCCCTTTCTACATTTATGGCACACACATACATACATATATATATATGGATACGTATTAAAAAATATATATATATATATATATATATATATATATGTGTGTGTGTGTGTGTATTTATATGTATATGCATATATAATATATACATAATCTGAATTGTACATATATATGCATATGTGTGAACATGTATGTGTATAGATATGGATATATGGAGATATATGTATGTATACATGTGTATATATAAAATATGTGTATATATGTATATAAATATATATGTATATTTATATTTGTATGTGTATATGCATATGTAATGTGTATAATAGATACATAATATAGATTATACACATGCAATATACATATTATATACATACATATACATATTATATATATGTGTGTGTATATATATATATATACACATATATATATGTAGAGAGACAGAGAAAAAGTCCACTTCTGAAAGAAAATGTGGTATTAATCTTTCTTCTTGAGTCAGGTTCATTGTGCTTAGTATAATGAATGAGTTGCATCCACTTTCCTGAGTATTTCCATTTTCTTAGTAGCTGAATTAATTTCCTGTGTATATTAACCACACTATTTTTTATCCATTCATCTGTTCATAAACGTCTAGACTGGTCCCATTTCTTAGCTATTATTAATAGTGAAGCATTAAATATATTTGAACATGCATTTCTATGGCATGTTGATTTAAAGTCTTTCTGATATATACCCAGGCATGATTTAGCGCTGTCATATGGTAGTTCTATTTTTATTTTGTCTATTATTACACTTATTTTGTACCTCTGTGTCTATGTGTTCAGTGTGGGGTGTGTGTGAGTGTGTATATGTGTGTTTGTGTAGGTACATGTATATCTTGGCACACATATAGAAAATACAGGAACAGTTGTATGATTTATTTCCTTCTACCATGTAGGGGTTGAATATAGGTTATTAGGCTTGGCCTTTACCCACTGAGTCATCTCACTGGTGAGTTCTCTTAGTTTCCTAGATTTATGAGATACTGGTGCTTTTTTAAAAAAACTTTATGAAAAATAGGGAATTATAATCTTCTGCATCATTCTCATCTCTTTCTGAAAGCCTAATTGCATGTATACTACATGTTATACTGATTAAATTTGTCAACGTGACACAAACTACAATTGCCTCCATTAGATTGACTGTTGTTGTTGTTGTTGTTGCTGTTGTTGTTGTTAACAATTGACACATGAAAGGTCAGCCTACACAGTGGGCAGTGCCAGCCCCATGCAAATATTCTTGAGCTGTATAAGAAAGCAAACTAAGCAAGCTATAGAGAAGAAGCAAGTAAGCAATGTTTCTCCGTGGTCTTTGCCTCCAGGTTACTACATTGAGCTCCAGCCCTGACTCCCTTAGTGATAGACTATGACTCATATTTTTTTTATTTCTTTGAAGTGACTGTTTTTATCTTTTTTTAATTTACTTTTAAATGTCAATCAAAGGCTTTATAAGTTTGGTAATGCTCAATAACAAGACGCCCATACAATCAGAAGTGTAACCCAATACCCAACCTAGATATACCAACTACCTTTGACTGGGGGAGACACGCAAAATCCGCCTGCATGTTCCTCTCTCTCTCTCTCTCTCTGTCTCTCTCTCTCTCTCTGTCTCTGTCTCATCTCCTAGCTCCTCCTCTCCTTCTCCCCCTTCTCTCCTTACTTCTCCTCTTCCTCTCCTTACCCCTCCCACCTTACCTCCTCCTACAAATTACCCTTCCTTGTTAAAGTAAAACTTTTCTCTCAAAATACAATTAAAGCATAACTATATCAATTTGTATCAGTAAGGTACAAGATAGACCTACTACCCAGTCCAGCATTTTCTTGACTAATCAGAACCTCTGACATCTCTCCTAACTAAAAGACTTAGTTCTGAACCTGGCTTTTTTTTCTTGGCTTTAGAATGAAAGCCAGCTGAAAACCATCCTCTCAAATCTTTTCTCTCAAAGTAAATAGCC
>NW_021627484.1:0-2848 GCF_004785775.1 Grammomys surdaster | reverse complement strand
GACTGACGATAATTGATAGTTCGGCTTTATTTTTTTCTGATTTTCTATTAACTATGACTGATGACTATTGGTTATTCATGATCATTTATTTCTGATTTACTATTATCCGCAAATCGTGAATATTGATTATTGCTGTTCATTTATTTCTGATTTACTATTATCTATTACTGATGACTCATAATACTTCAGCTTTATTTTCTTCTGATTTCCCGTGAACTATGACTGATGATTGTTGATTATTCATGTTCATTTTTTCAGATTTACCATTATCCACTAATGGTGAATATTGATTATTCATGTTCATTTATTTCTGACTTAATACTATCTATGACTAATGACTTTTGATATTTCATCTTTATTTATTTCTGGTTTACTATTAAATATGTCTGATGACTGTTGATTATTCATTTTCGTTTTTTTCAGATTTAACATTATCCACGAATGTTGAATATTGATTATTCATGTTCATTTTTTTCTGTCTTACTATTATCTATGACTGATGACTATTGATATTTCTGCTTTATTTATTTCTCATTTCCTTTTACTATGACTGATCAATTTGGTTATTTATGTTCATTTATTTCTGGTTTACTATTATCCACGAATCGTGAATGTTGATTTTTCTGTAAATTTATTTCTGACTTACTGTTATTTATCACTCATGACTTTTGATACTTCAGCTTTATTTGTTTCTGACTTCCCATGAACTATGACTGATGACAATTGATTATTCATGTTCATTTATTTCTGATTTACAATTATTCATGAATGGTGAATATTGATTTTTCCTGTTCATTTATTTCTGACTTACTATTATCTATGACTGATGACTATTTTTTTAGTTGTTTTTTTTTGTTTTTGATTTTTAATTTGGATGCTGTAGAATATACATATATATATATTAGAATATATACATACACACACACACTCACATGTATATTCCTGTTTTCATCACTTCATCCACTGGGCTCCAACCACACCACTTTGCCATTCTCTCTTTTCTTCTCTGTTCTTCTTTGTATTTCTTCCTTGTATACTCCCACTAAGAGCTGGAACTCATGATCCTCCTCCTGACTCAGTCTCTCAAGTACTGGATTACAGTGGCTTTGCCTTGTCTGTCCTGGGAACTTGCTCTGTATACTAGGCTGGCTTTGAACTCACGGGGAAGATCCAGCCTGCCCCAATCCCAGCACTCGGGAAGGAGAGGCAGGTAAATCTTTAAGTTTGAGGCCAGCCTTGTCTGCCATGTGGGTTCCAGGACAGCTAGTCCTACACAGAGAATCCCTATCTTGAAAAAGAAATTTTAAAGGTTTTTTCCACTCTTTTAGTAAAATCGTCTCAACGCCATTTATTTTGACCAATCCTTATTCCAGCGACTAGTAACGCCTTTCCCATTATAAAAGGAGTTCCCTTGAGTTTGTTTTCACTTCGGCCTAACAATCTTTATTTTCCTCCAAGCAGAGATGCTTTTCTCAGAGCCTCTTTCTGGACTACCTTTCCCTTGCACTTCAGTTCACAGCTCGGCAGACAGCTCTCTCATATCTCCATTGTCTCTAGGCCCTTTGTGCTCCTCAACCCTGAAGGGCCTGTAGAACCCAGGGCCATTAGAATCTCGCCTAAGCTAGACTGTTGCTAGGGCGGTTGCCGTGGAGACTTCTGAGAGGACCAACCTTCAGCGTTCTAGTGACGAAATAAAGTTGGCGCCAGCGTCGCCAGGGGGTGTGTCACTCGACTGATGACTATTGATACTTCAGCTATATTTATTTCTTTTTATCCATGGACTAGTACTGATGACTATTGATTATTCATGTTCATTTATTTCTGATTTACTATTATCCACGAATGGGGAATAGTGATTATTCAGGTTCATTATTTCTGACTTACTATTATCTTTGTCTGATTACTATTGATAATTCACCTTTATTTATTTCTCATTTCCCATGAACCATGACTGATGACTCTTGATTATTCATGTTCATTTATTTCTGCTATTTTATTATCCACGAATTGTGAATATTATTTATTCTGTTCATTTATTTCACTTACTATAATTTATGACTCATGACTTTTGATATTTCAGGTTTTAATTTCTGATTTCCCATGAACGATGACTGGTGACAATTGATTGTTCAAGTTCATTTATTTCTGCTTTACTATTATCCACGAATGGTGAATAATGATTATGCATGTTCATTTATTTCTGACTTACTATTATCTATGACTGATGACTATTGATATTTCAGCTTTATTTATTTCTGATTTCCTATTAACTATGACTTATGACTATTGATTATTCGTGTTCATTTTTTTCAGATTTACCATTATCCAAGAATGGTGAATATTGCTTATTCGTGTTTATTTACTTCTGATTTACTATTATCCATGAATGCTGAATACTGATTATTCATGTTCATTTATTTCTGACTTACTATTATCTATGACTGATGACTATTGATATTTCAGCTATATTTTTTTCTGGTTTACAATTAACTATTACTCATGACTATTGATTATTGGTGTTCATTTATATCTGATTTAATATTATCAACGATCGTGAATATTGATTATTCCTGTTCATTTATTTCTGACATACTACTATCTATGACTGATGACTATTGATATTACAGCTTTATTTATTTCTTATTCCCTACTAACTTTGACTAATGACTATTGGTTATTCATGTTAATTTATTTCTGATTTAGTATTATCCACGAATTGTGAGTATTGATTATTCATGTTCACTTATTTCGGACTTATAATTATTTATGTTTGATGACTATTGACACTTCAGCTTTATTTATTTCTGACTTCCGATGAACTATGACTGATGACTATTGATTATTCATG
>NW_021627483.1:0-1043 GCF_004785775.1 Grammomys surdaster | reverse complement strand
TTCAAGGATAAGACCTGATGATGTTGAGCCTGGTACCAGTCCCACTTTCCAAAGGTTTCCCCTTTTCCCAGTAACTCCAAGCATCTCGGAGATGATCCAAACAGTAGCATGCCACTGGGATTTAGAATGCACTTTTCCTGCAAAGTGAGTAATAGTGAAAGTAGAGGAGTCCTCATCAGCCAACAGAGACACCCACAGGGTCTCTGACTACAGGAAAAGTCACAGACTTCCCTTCCTGGTTTTATCCAGGCCCAATGGAGTCACTGGATTCTGAAAGTGTGGAGATCTGATTTCCTAGCCCACTCAAAACTTGAAGCCTCAGTCTAAAAGAACGAAAAGCTAGCCACATCTCCCACAGCGACAGAATGATTGACACGGGTCAGGGGGAGCTTGAGAGGAAGAAGCAGACAGGTGGCAACAATTAGACATTGGAACTGTTTGAGGACAAACACCTTGCTGCATATTCTCTGGGTATCTATAAAACTCAGTTTAATACATGAATAGAAATCGTAAGGAGTAACAGCAGTGAGAAGGGCAGGGATGCAGGACATATATTTCTTGAGAATGTGCAGACAATGGGTAAATTATCTTTTAGCTGAGGCACCGATGACAGGACATGGAAATGAAGGGTGAGATTAAGCACACAGTCCATGTGTGCTTTTTTTTCTGAGTACCATGGCACTCTAGCAGCAGAACCTGTTTTCTTTTCCAGATACTCAGTAATTACTATAAACACCCACCACTCACTCCTGACCCTGTCTCACATACCCTCCACACTGCAACCTATGCTTGGATATCAAGTCCACAGGAAGGAAGTGATTGTTGTCATCTTAGATAATAAGATGGTAGGATAGACACAGCCTTCTGGACTTATGTAGAGTTATGCTCTTACTCATGACCATTCAGAGTTAACGCCAAGACATAAATCAAAGGGAAAGGAGGGATCAAGGTTCAGTCTTCATCATTTTACTTAGTCTGAATCATACAGTATTTGGAAATTGCCAAGGAAAGCCTAAATAAGACGAGCTAAAGGGCAGTGAATA
>NW_021627482.1:0-1443 GCF_004785775.1 Grammomys surdaster | reverse complement strand
CCAGGCAGAGTTTCTCTGTATAGCCCTGGCTGTCCTGGAACTCACTCTGCAGACGAGGCTGGCCTCGAACTCAAAAATCTGCCTGCCTCTGCCTCCCACATTTGGGGTTAAAAGTATGTGCAACCAATGCCTGACTTCTTTTGATTTTTTTTATTAATTTATTTCTTGAATATTACATTCTGACTATTGTTTCTCCTCCCTTCTCTCCTTCCACTTCCTCCCACTCCCTCTCCCCTTCCCATTCACTTCTCCATTTCCCCTCAGAAAAGGACAAGTCTCCCGGGGATTTCTACCAAAACATGGCACATGAAGTTGAAATCAGACTAGGCATTATCCTTTATATGGATCCTGGATGAGGTATCCCTAGTAGGAGAATAAAAGTCCCCAAAGCAGGCAAAAGTGTCAGTCCTGTTCCTTCTGTTATAAGTTCCACATAAACATAAGCTACATGACTATAACATATATGCAGAGGGCCTAGGTTACACCCATGAAGGATCCCTGATTGTCATTACAGGCTCAGTGAGACCCTATAAATCCAGGTTTGTGGATTCTGTAGGTTTTCTTGTGGTGTCCACAACCCTCTGACTCCTACAATCCTTGCTCCTCTTCTTCTACAGGCTTCACTGAGTTTTGCTTAATGTTTGGCTCTAGGTATCAGTATCTGTTTCTGTCAGTTTCTGGATGGAGCCTGTCTGATGGTGATTATGCCAGGCTCCTGTCTATAAATATAGTAGAATATCATTAGGAATCATTTCTTTATTATTATTTTTTGTCTGGGAAGTTTTGGTTGTACCTTAGATCCCTGGGCCATCTGGCTCGGGTTTCTGGTCCTCCAGGCAGTGTCATGAGTGGGTTCCTTCTCATGGAATGGGTCTCAAGCTGAACCAATTATTGTTTAGCCACTCCCTCAAAGTGCTGGGCTACCTTTATCCCAGTACATCATGCTGACAGGACAGATTGTAAGTTGGTTTTCGAAGCTGGGTTGATGTCCCTATCCATCTATTAGAAGTATTGCATGTTTATAGGAGATGACTGTTTTCAGGTTCTGTATCTCCCATGATAGGAGTCTTGACTAGGGTCACCCTAATAGTTTCCTGGGAGTTTCTATTGCTCTAGGTTTCTACTTTCCCTCTGAAATTGCCTTTCAGAAGGAATAGGAAACTATTCAGTTCCAGTTGTCTCCCAATACTCTCCCTCTAAACTACCTCAGCCTGATGTCTCCTGTTCTTGTCTCCACCCACTACCAGTCTATTTGAAATATATATTCTATTTCTACTTCCCAGGGAGGACTATGCATCCCCCATTGAGCCTTCCTTGTTATTTAGCTTCTCTAGGTCTGGCGATTATGGTATGATTATCCATTACTTTAGAGTTAATATCCACTTGTACATGAGTGCATACTATGTTTGTATTACTGGATCTGTTTCTGGGTTGCCTCACCCA
>NW_021627481.1:0-1155 GCF_004785775.1 Grammomys surdaster | reverse complement strand
AAATGAATCAAAATGAAATATAAATAGTCGTCAGTCATAGATAATAGTAAGTCAGAAATTAAAGAACATCAATAATCAATATTCACCATTCGTGGATAATACTAAATTAGACATAAATGAACATGAATAATCAATAGTCATCACTCATAGTTAATAGGAAATCAGAAAATATAAAGCTTAAATATCAAAAGTCATTGTTAATTTATAATTGGAAATCAGAAATAAATAAACAGGAATCATCAATATTCACCAATAGTTGTTAATAGTCAATAAGAAGTGAATGAACATGAGTAATCAATATTCACCATTCGTGGATAATGGTAAATCTGAAAAAATGAACATGAATAATAAATATTCCTCAGTCATAGTTAATAGGAAATAAGAAATAAATAAAGTTGAAATATCAATAGTCGTCTGACATACATGAAAGTAAGTAGGAAATAAATGAACAGAAATAATCAATATTCACCATAAATGGATAATAATAAATCAGATATAAATGAACATGAAAAATCAATAATCATCAATCATACATAAAAGTAAACTAGAAAAAAATAAAACCAAAATATCAATAGTCATCAGTCATAGATAAGAGTAAGTCAGAAATAAACGAAGAGGAATAATCAATATTCACACTTCGTGGATAATAGTATATCAGATATATATGAACATGAATAATCAACAGACATCAGTAATATTAAATAGCAAATCAGAAAAAAATAAAGCTAAAATATCAATAGTCATCAGTCATAGATAATAGTAAGTCAGAAATAAATGAACAGGAATAATCAATATTCATGATCATGGATAATAGTAATTTAGAAATAAACGAACATGAATAACCAAAAGTCATCATTCATAGTAGATACGAAATTACAAATAAATATAGCTGAATTATCAATAGTCATCAGTCATAGATAATAGTAAATCAGAAATAAATGAACATGAATAATCAATATTCACCAACCGTGGATAATAGTAAATCTGAAAAAAAAGAACATGAATACTCAATAGTCATCAGTAATAATTCACAGGAAATCTGAAATAAATAAAGCTGAAGTATCAATAGTCATCAGTCATAGATAATAGTAAGTCAGAAATAAATGAACAGGAATAACCAATATTCATGATTCGCAGTTAATAGTAAATAAAAAA
>NW_021627480.1:0-1038 GCF_004785775.1 Grammomys surdaster | reverse complement strand
AAGCAATGTAAAAATTAAGGTTAAAAGCGGAAATATTCCAGTATCTAGTCCAACTGCCGGTGGACAGGGATCAGACACAAGTCTGGCCTCCAGGTATACAGTGGGTGGCTTTAAGTATTGATAAAAAGCTTACTCTCCAAAAAGAGCAGAGACTACAAGCCAGCTTAAATATGCTGGCTGATAAGGATTTCGAGCCATCTTCATCATCAGAATCATAATGATTAGGCTCAAGATCTGTGTCCACTTGACGGACCAATCTTTCAGGGAGCCTTTGGGATCCATTCTTACTCTGAAAAAATACAGATTGAGCCACAGGGCCCCAAATGAAAACAGGGTCGGGACCACACAGAGTATTAGTTAAGGGGTCTCTCTACATGACCCTGGCAAAAGAGCTGGAAGTGACCGGATGGCAGCAGTGATCTGTTGCAGACTGACCCTTAACATCAGTTTGCAGAGAATTTAAAATTAGACAAAGGCAAGGTGTGCTTTTGGTGTCCTTGGTGGGTATAATTCCCCCTTTTTAATTTTTGAAAGCCAGTTTTTGAGAGTTCCTTGCAAAACCAGGGAAGAAGCATCAATAATTGTTCTTCCCACAATCAAGGGAGCTATCAAGATATTATTTTAAAGTCCCGTAATCTCTCTTTCACAATTCCTTGTCCTTGAGGATAAGGAATCTCAGTAATAAACATAATATTAAATTGTCAACAAAACAGCTCAAACATTTGACTGAAATAGCCAGTTCCATTGTCTACCGTCTGATATGGAAACACCAAGCATGGAAAAGTAATGCAGACAATAACTAATTAGAATTTTAGTTGTTTTCCTGGTTAAAGCAGTTGCAACTACAAAGCCTAAAAGGGTATCAAGTCACACGTACATGTTTTAATTTTCCAAAATCAAAACTGAGTAACATCCACCTGTCGTCATTGGCTACACAGAAGTTCTCAAGGCTTAACACCATTATGAAAAATTTGAGGACGCTGAGAACAAGTTTTTGCAATTTAACTTGCACACTTTCTAGAAATATCTAATTATTGC
>NW_021627479.1:0-2411 GCF_004785775.1 Grammomys surdaster | reverse complement strand
AAGGACATCTGGGTTCTTTCCAGCTCCTGGCTATTATAAATAAGGCTGCTATGAACATAGTTGAGCATATGTCCTTGTTATATGTTCGAGCATCTTCTGGGTATATGCCTAGGAGTGGTATAGCTGGATCCTCGGGTAATGCTATGTCCAATTTTCTGAGGAACCGCCACACTGATTTCCAAAGTGGTTGCACCATCTTGCAGTCCCACCAACAATGGAGGAGTGTTCCTCTTTCTCCACACCCTCGCCAGCATCTACTATCACCTGAGTTTTTAATCTTAGCCATTCTGACTGGTGTGAGATGGAATCTCAGGGTTGTTTTGATTTGCATTTCCCTGACGACTAAGGATGCTGAACATTTCTTTAGATGCTTCTCGGCCATTCGAGTTTCTTCCGTTGAAAATTCTTTGTTAAGCTCTATACCCCATTTTTTAATAGGGTAATTTGGTTGTCTGGAGTCTAATTTCTTGAGTTCTTTGTATATATTGGATATTAGCCCTCTATCAGATGAAGGATTGGTAAAGATCTTTTCCCAATTTGTTGGTTGTCGTTTTGTCCTATTGACAGTGTCCTTTGCCTTACAGAAACTTTGCAATTTTATGAAGTCCCATTTGTCAATTCTCGATCTTAGAGCATATGCCATTGGAGTTCTGTTCAGGAACTTTTCCCCTGTGCCCAAGTATTCGAGGCTTTTCCCCACCTTCTCTTCTATTAGTTTCAGTGTATCTGGTTTTATGTGGAGGTCCTTTATCCACTTAGATTTGAGCTTTGTACAAGGGGATAAGAATGGATCAATTTTCATTCTTCTACATGTTGTCCTCCAGTTGAACCAGCACCATTTGTTGAAAATGCTGTCCTTTTTCCACTGGACAGTTTTAGCTCCTTTGTCAAAGATCAAGTGACCATAGGAGTGTGGGTTCATTTCTGGGTCTTCAATTCTATTCCATTGATCTTCCTGCCTGTCTCTGTACCAATACCAGGTAGTTTTTATCACTATTGCTCTGTAGTACAGCTTGAGGTCAGGGATGGTGATTCCTCCAGAAGTTCTTTTATTGTTGAGAATAGTTTTCGCTATCCTGGGTTTTTTGTTATTCCATATGAATTTGAGAATTTCCTTTTCTAACTCTGTGAAGAATTGAGTTGGGATTTTAATGGGGATTGCATTGAATCTGTAGATTGCTTTTGGCAAGATGGCCATTTTTATTATATTAATCCTGCCAATCCATGAGCATGGGAGATCTTTCCATCTTCTGAGATCTTCTTCAATTTCTTTCTTCAGAGACTTGAAGTTCTTGTCATACAGGTCTTTCACTTGCTTGGTTAGATTCACACCAAGGTATTTTATATTATTTGCAACTATTGTGAAGGGTGTCATTTCCCTAATTTCTTTTTCAGTCTGTTTATCTTTCATGTAGAGGAAGGCTACTGATTTGTTTGAGTTGATTTTATAACCAGCCACTTTGCTGAAGTTGTTTATCAGGTTTAGCAGTTCTCTGGTGGAAGTTTGGGGGTCACTTAAGTATACTATCATATCATCTGCAAATAGCGATATTTTGACTTCTTCCTTTCCTATTTGTATCCCTTTGACTTCTTTTTGCTGTCTAATTGCTCTGGCTAAGACTTCCAGTACTATATTGAATAGGTAGGGGGAGAGTGGGCAACCTTGTCTAGTCCCTGATCTTAGTGGGATTGCTTCAAGTTTCTCTCCATTTAGCTTGATGTTGGCTACTGGTTTGCTGTAAATTGCTTTTACTATGTTTAGGTAGGGGCCTTGAATTCCTGATCTTTCCAAGACTTTTATCATGAAGGGATGTTGAATTTTGTCAAATGCTTTCTCATCATCTAGTGAGATGATCATGTGGTTTTTTTCTTTAAGTTTGTTTATATAGTGGATTACATTGATGGATTTCCGAATATTGAACCATCCCTGCATTCCTGGGATAAAACCTACTTGATCATGATGGATGATTGTTTTGATGTGGTCTTGGATTCGGTTTGCTAGAATTTTATTGAGTATTTTTGCATCGATGTTCATAAGGGAGATTGGTCTGAAGTTCTCTTTCTTTGTCGGGTCCTTGTGGGGTTTGGGTATGAGTGTAATTGTAGCTTCATAGAACGAATTGGGTAGTGTTCCTTCTGTCTCTATTTTGTGGAATAGTTTGAAGAGAATTGGTATTAGGTCTTCCTTGAAGGTCTGATAGAATTCAGCACTAAAACCATCTGGTCCTGGGCTTTTTTTAGTGGGGAGGCTTTTGATGACTGCTGCTATTTCCTGAGGGGTTATGGGACTATTTAGATGGTTTATCTGCTCCTGGTTTAACTTCGGTACCTGGTATCTGTCTAGGAAATTGTCCATTTCATCCAATCACCTGAGTTTTTAATCTTAGCCATTCTGGCTGGTGTAAGATGGA
>NW_021627478.1:0-4401 GCF_004785775.1 Grammomys surdaster | reverse complement strand
TGAGTGAAAGTGCCTGCAGAGGACAGATGGGGACAGCGGACATGGGTGTAGAGGTGCCTATGTGGGTCACATGGGGACAGGGAACATGGATACAGGTACGCACTGAAGGCACAGTGGTAAGGCGAGCATTTGACTGCATGTTTCCATAGAGTGCAGAGATGGAGAGTGGGTATAGGATCCTGTAGATGCCTGGGTAGCAGTGGGCCTGTGAATGCAGATGCCTGCAGTAGAGAGATCATAGCAGTGGACATGTTAGGGCAGCTATGGTCCAAAACTATGTATGGGCAGTGGACATATGAGGTCACATTCCTGCACAAGCCAAGCAGCATTTGGGTGTGAATGCAAGTGTCTGGAGAGGTCAGAAGGTGCAATGGGCACATGAGCGCAGGTGCATTCTGTGGATAACATCCATCAGTGACTAAGTCATTTTTTTGTGCCTGCAGAGACAAGGGACTATGTTATGTGAGAGCAGGTATGTTTTTGGTTACAGAAGAGGGTGACAAGCATGTGGGTCCCTGTGTCTGCAGAGGTCAGAGAGAGGATGGTTATGCCTGTGTAGGTGTATTCAGGGGACAGAGAGGGTCAGTCTGCATGTGACTGTGTGTTTGTAGAGCAATCAGTCATTTTGTGTGTGATCTCTGGTGTCTCTAGAGAGGTGCAGTGGACCTGTGAATGTGACTGAGTGCAGAGGCCATAGGAGCACAGTGGGTATGTGTGTTGTGTGCCTTCAGAGGCAAGGGGGATAGAGTGAGTGCAGGTGCATATCGAGGCCAGAGGGCATCAGTGGGCATGGGAATGCAGAGAGCAGGGGCGGGCAGTGGGCATTGAATGGAGAGAGCAGATGTGTGCAGTGAGCATGTGAGTGCAGAGAGCAGATGTGTGCAGTGGTCATGTGAGTGCAGAGGGCAGATGTTTACAGTGGTCATGTGATTGCAGGTAGCATATATTTACAGTGGGCATGTGATGACCGAGAGCAGTCATGTGCAATGGGCATCTGGGTGCAGAGAGCATATGTCTATAGTTGGCAAGTAAGTGCAGAGAGCAGATGTGTGCAGTTTGCAGGTGAGTGCAGAGAGCAGAAGATGTGTGCAGTGAGCATGTGAGTGCAGAGAACAGGTGTTGAGACTGGGAGTTTTAGTGCAAAGAACAGATGTGTGCAGTGGGCATGTGAGTGCAGAGGGCAGATGTTCACAGTGGACATATCAGTGCAGAGAGCCAATGTGTGCAGTGGGCATGTGAGGTCAGAGAGCAGATGTGTGCACTCGGTATGTTAGGACAGAAGTCAGTACAGTGGGCGTATGATTGAGGAGAACATTGTATGGAAGAAGACAGGTGAGTGCTGAGAGCAGATGTGTACAGTGGGCATGTGAGAGCAGAGGGCAGAGGCAGGCAGTGGGTATGTGAGAGTAGAGAGCACATGTGGGAACTGGGCATATGAGTGCAGAGGGCAGATGTGTACAGTGGACATGTGAGTGCAGAGAGCAGATGTGTACAGTGAGCATGTAAGTGCAGAGAACAGATGTGTACAGTGGGCATATGAGTGCAAGCTTTGATTGTGGACAGCTGATTTGTTAGGTGGACAGCTTGGTGAAGAGAGCAGATGTGTGCAGTGGTCATCTGAGTGCAGAGTGCAGATGTCGAGTTGGGCAGGTGAGTGCAGCGATCAGAGGTGAGGATGAGGCATGTGTCTGTACAGCCCACAGAGGGTCAGTGCGCCTTTTAGTACATGTCCCTGCAGAGGATAGGAGTTCATTGGACGTGGGAGTGCAGATACACAGAGTGTGGGGTAGTGTGCATATGAGGGTAGGTGTGTGCAGAGACAGGGAAGGTGATGGCTATATGAGTGTGTGTTCCTGCACAGGATAGGGTACCCATGGGCATATGAGTGCAGGTGCCTGCAGAAGACAGGTGGACAGAGTGGGCACGTCAGTGCAGGAACATGCAGAGGTCAGAGTGAGGCAGTGTTCCTGTGAGTGTTGGTTCATTTGGAGTCCAGGGTGGTCAGTGGCCGTGTGTGCCCAGGAACCTTTCATAAGACAAACATATGGTATCAATGTAAATGCAGGTGACTGAGATGCCAGGGATGCAGTTAGCATGCAGGGTGGTTAGTGGCTGTGTTTGCTCAGGTGCTTTTCAGAGGCCATGTGTGCATTGGTGATGTGAATCCAGAGGTCAGATGTGGCAGTTGTCTGTGACTGAAGGTGACTGCGTGGGTCAGATTGGACAGTGGACACATGAACACAGGTATCTACGGATGGCAGAGTGGGTCATTGTACATGGGATTTCATCTTCTTGTAGACAGAGAGATGGACAGTGGGCATGAGAGTATATTTCCTACAGAAGAGAGGATAGCAGTGGGCATGTGACTAGAGGTAACTGAAGGCACACAGGTGGGCACTATGAATGAGAATGCAGGTACCTGCAGAGACCAGAGTGAGTATAAGACTGTGTGTGTGCAGAGGACAGAGAGAGGCAGTGGGCATTTTGTGCAGTTGCCTGAAGTGGGTAGAGAGACATAGATTGCATGTGGGTGTAGGTGTCCTGAGAATTCCTCAGGAGGCAGTGGTCATGGAAGTATAACTCCCTGTAGATGCCTAAGAAGGGCAGTTGGCATGTGAGTGCAGGAACCCGCAGAGGCCAGATGGTGGTTTGGTCGTTTGAGTGCAGGCTTCTTCCTAGGACAGGCTGGCAGTGAGCATGTGAATGCAGGTGCCTGTAGAAGACACATGGGGACCTTGGGCCTTGAGTGCAGGTGTCTGCTGAGGTCATAGAGGTGCAGTTGGACTGTGAAGGAAGATGTCTACAGAGACCTGTGACATAGTGTCCATGTGAGTGCAGGGGGCAGAGAACGTCAGAGAGCATGTGGGTGCAGGTTCCTGCAGAATACATTCTGGCGGTGCCCTGTGTCTGCAGGTGTCTGCAGATGTAAGGGGGCAGCAGACATGTTGAGTGCAGGTGCATCGAGAGACCAGAGTGGGTTGGTGAGCATGTCAGTGCAAGTGTTGTGAAGGCCAGGCAGGTAGCATGCATGTGACTGCAGGTACCTGCACATGCCATGCATGCAATTTCCGTAAGTACTGCAGCCTTCAGAGGGCTAAATGGAGCAGTAGGAACAGGAAGGCACATTCACGCAGATGCTATGATGTTGGTTGGCATGCAAGTTCATGTGCTATCAGACACCAGGAAGGCAGTTGGCATGTGAGTGTAGCTAGCAACAAGAAAAGTCATGGCAGTAGAAATGTCAATGCATACTTTTGCACAGGGCAGGGAATCATTGGGTGTGTGGATCCTGGTGTCTGGAGATGTCAGGGAGGTGCAATTGTCATGTGAGTATATGTCCCTACAGAGACAAGGTGACTCTGTTCATGTGAGTGCAGGTATTGTGTATGTGAGTGTATGTGCCTGCAGAGATAGGGGACTCTGGCAGATGATTGCAGGTGTGTTCAGGGTACAGAAGAGGGCAACAGGCATGTGAGTTCATGTGTCTGCAGAAGCCAGAGATAGACAATGCTTATGTATGTGCAGGTGGATTCTGGGGACAGAGAGGGACAGTCTTCATGTGACTGCATGTGCTTTTAGAGCCTCCAGAGGGTCAGTGGGCCTTTGAGTACAGGTGCTTGTAGAGGTCCAAATGTCACATTGGGCATGTGAGTGCATGTGACATCAGAAGACAGAGGAGCCTGTGTCCTCAGAGGATAATGTGAGTGTAGAGCCTGCAAGGACCACAGGCAGGTAGTGAGCCTGTGAGTTCATGTTCCTGCAGAAGATAGGATAGCAGTGTGCCCATGAGTGTAGGTGCTCACAGAGGGCAGATCTGGGAGGCTGGCCTGTGAGTGCAGGTGCCTACAGAGTCAAGAATGGGGCCTTGGGCCTTTGACTAAAGTTTCCTGCTGAGGCCACATGGAGGCAGTGGGCATGTGATTCTGAGTACCAGCAGAGAACAGAGTAGAGCAGTGTGTCTGTAAGTGTAGCTCCCTGAATAGGTCAGAGAGAGGCAGTGGGCATGTGGGTGCAGCTTCCTCCAGAGGAAAGAGAGAGACAGCCAGTGGTCCTGAGAGTCCATTGCCTCTCGAGACCAGTGTTTCATTAACATGTGGGTACAGATGCCTGAAGATGTCAGAGAGGAGGTTTTGAGTTCACAGGAAGGCAGTGGGCTTAAGTGTAGGTTTCTACAGATTAGAACATAGCAGTGCGCATGTCAGTGAAGGCACTGGCAGATGCATGAGAGAGGCAGTGGGCATGTGAGTACAGGTCCATGCTGAGTCCAGAGAGGGGCAGTGGGCATGTGAGTACAGCAACATGCAGAGAGCAGAGTGGGGTAGTGGGCATGGAAGTAAGGCCAGTTAAGGGAGTTAAGGGGGCACTGGTCATGTGAGTGCTGGTGTCTGCAGAGAGCAGAGA
>NW_021627477.1:0-1840 GCF_004785775.1 Grammomys surdaster | reverse complement strand
TTGGTCTTCTCATGTATGGTGATTGAAACTTTTACTGGCTGATGTCTGAGGTCCCATTGGGACTTCAAGACATCTGCTCAGGCCTTCCTGGCTTTGAGCATCCCCATTGAGAACTCAGGTATAATTTTAATAGATGAGCCTTTCTATCTTACTTGGCCTTTTTCCTTTGCAACTTTTAAAAATTTTTTTTTGCTCTGTACTTTTAGTGGTTTTATTACATGGCTTGGAAACTTACTTTTCTGGTCAAATCGATTTAATGTTCCTTAAGCTTCTTTGAACTTTATAAACTTTTTAAGTTAGGAAATTTTTCTTCTATACTATTGGTAAATGTGTTTTGAGCTGGGAATCTTTTTGTTCAATTATTCTGAGTTTTGGTCTGTCATAATGTCCCAGACTTCCTGGATGTTTTGGGTTAGGAATTTTTTAGATTTAACATTTTCTTTGATCAATGGATCTAGTTATGTCTATAATATTTTCATATCCTAGATTCTCCTTTCCATCTTGTATTCTATTGGTGATACTTGGACCTAAAGTTCCTGTTCAACTACCTATATGTTCAGTTTCCAGAATTACCTCAATTTGTGTTTGCTTTCTGCTTCCTGTTTCCTTATACAGGTCTGGAACGACTTTCTTCACTTGTTTGTTTGGGGGTTTTTTAAGGTAGTTTTTATTTCCTCCATTTTCTTGTTTGTCTTTCCTCAATTTCTTTAAGACATTATTTTCATTTCTTCATTAAAAAAGAAATCATTTATCATCATAAAAAATGATCATTTTTTTTAACTTGGTTTTCAGGTCATTTTCTTCTGATTCAACTGCACTGAAATACTCTAGTATTGCTGTCTTAGGATAGCTGGGCTCTGGAAGTGGCAGATTGCCCTGATTCTTGTTGACTGTGTTGTTACACTGGCGTTTAGGTAGGTGTTTCGGTATCTGGATTTAGAATCATAATAAATCTAGGTGCTATTTTCTACTTTTGTTTTTTATTGTTGTTTTGGCTTTTTTTTGTTTTTTTTTTTTTTTGTATGTGTGTCTGTTTCCTCTTTGGTCTTCTGATCTTTGTGGCATGGATTTCTGGTAGCCTGAATAAGCTATGATCCAGAAGAGGGTGTCTGACCAGATTAAGGGCAGAACTGCTGGTCCTTAGTTGGTGCAGTAGGAGTTCTCTGTTCTTCTGACTCATGTGACCTGTACCTGATCTTCTGGCTATTTTTGGTCTTATTGAAATTTTTCTTAACAGTTTGGTTTCCAACTTTATGTTTCCATAGTTTGTGTGTGCATGTGTGCAAGAGTGAGGTTTTACTTCATTGTTTTGCTTGGTTTGCTGGGATTTTTTTCTTCTCTTTTAAAGAGAGAAAGGGAAAAAAGTTGTGTAACTAGCTGGACATGTAAATTGAGAGATCTAGGAGAAGTTAGGGGAGGACAAAATTCTGATCAGAATGGATTATATAGGGAATATGAATGGTAATGTGATGATACAAAGAAAATTGAATATAATTTTAAATTAAAATGTATATAGAAATATAGGTATTTTGTTAATATATTGAAACCATGGCAAAAATCCATATGTGTACATTATATTCTAGAAGTAAATTTAAAAGATATCAGGAAAAGTATGCAAACGTCAAATAAAGACATAAAAATGGATGAGCAATTCTGTATCTAGTATTACATAGGTAGTATTATGCAGGGTTATAAGAACTGTGTCACTAGCGAAACACTTCAAGGCTCCAAGAGCTTCAGGCTATTAATTCACACACGTCCTTCAGAGAATGAAGAAATTTACAGAACACCATGGATATTTTACATTTTGACACATCAGTATAAGATTTGGATTTCAAAG
>NW_021627476.1:0-1972 GCF_004785775.1 Grammomys surdaster | reverse complement strand
TTGGTCTTCTCATGTATGGTGATTGAAACTTTTACTGGCTGATGTCTTGAAGTTCCGTTGGGACTTCAAGACATCTGCTTAGGCCTTCCTGGCTTTAAGCATCCCCATTGAGAACTCAGGTATAATTTTAATAGATGAGCCTTTCTATCTTACTTGGCCTTTTTCCTTTGAAGCTTTTAAAATTCTTTTCTTGTTCTGTACTTTTAGTGGTTTTATTACATGGCTTGGAAACTTACTTTTCTGGTCAAATCAACTTAATATTCCTTAAGCTTCTTTCAACTTTATAAACTTCTTTAGGTTAGGAAATTTTTCTTCGCCGGCCGATTTCTGAGTTCGAGGCCAGCCTGGTCTACAGAGTGAGTTCCAGGACAGCCAGGGCTACACAGAGAAACCCTGTCCCAAAAAAAAAAAAAAAGGCAATATTTCTTCTATACTGTTGGTAACTATGTTTTTGAGCTGGGAATCTTACTGTTCTATTATTCTGAGTTTTGGTCTTGTCATAATGTCCCAGACTTCCTGGATGTTTGGGGTTAGGAATTTTTTAGATTTAACATTTTCTTTGATCAATGAATCTAGTTTTGTCTATAATATCTTCATATCCTAGATTCTCTTTTTCATCTTGTATTGTACTGGTGATACTTGGACCTAAAATTCCTGTTCAACTACCTAAATGTTCTATTTCCAGAATTCCCTCAGTTTGTGTTTGCTTTCTGCCTCCTGTTTGCACTTTCAAGTCTGGAACAACTTTCTTCACTTGTTTGTTTGGGGGTTTTTTTAAGGTATTTTTTTATTTCCTCCAATTTTTTGTTTGTCTTTCCTCAATTTCTTTAAGACATTATTTTCATTTCTACTTTAAGAAAGAAGAAATCATTTATCATCATAAAAAAATTATCATTTTTCTAAACTTGGTTTTAAGGTCATTTTCAGATTCAACTGTACTGAAATATTCTAGTATTGCTGTCTTAGGATAGCTGGGCTCTGGTGGTGGCAGATTGCCCTTGTTGACTGTGTTCTTACACTGGCATTTTGGTAGGCGTTTAGGTATCTGGATTTAGAATCATAATAAATCTAGGTGCTATTTTCTACTTTTGTTTTTTTGTTGTTGTTTTAGTTTTTGTTTTGTTTTGGTGTGTGTGTGTGTGTGTGTGTGTGTGTGTGTGTGTGTGTTTCCTCTTTGGTCTTCTAGTCTTTGTGGCATGGATTGCTGGTGGCCTGAATGAGCTATGATCCATAAGGGAGTATCTGACCAGATTAGGGGCAGAATTGCTGGTGCTTAGTTGGTGCAGTAGGAGTTCTCTGTTCTTCTGACTGGTATGGCCTGTGCCTCATCTTCTGGCTATATTTGGTCTTATTGAAATTTTTCTTAAGAGTTTGGTTTACAACTTTATGTTCCCATAGTTTGTGAGTACATGTGTGCAAGAGTGAGGTTTTACTTCATTGTTTTGTTTGGTTTGTTGGGATTTTTGCTTCTCTTTTAAAGAAAGAAAGAAAAAAACAGGTGTGGAACTAGCTGGGCATGTAAATGGGGAGATCTAGGAAAAGTCAGGGGAGGACAAAATCCTGATCAGAATGGATTATATAGGGAATATGAACGGTAATGTGATGATACAAAGAAAATTGAATATAGTTATAAATTAAAATGAATATAGAAATATAAGTATTTTGTTAATCTATTGAAACTATGGCAAAAATCCATATGTGTACATTATATTCTAAGAGTAAATTGAAAAGCTATCAGGAACGGTGTTCAAATGTTAAATAAAGACACAGAATATATGAGCAATTCTGTATCTAGTATTACATAGGTAATATTATGCAGGGTTATAAAAACTGAGTCACTGGTGAAACACTTCAAGGCTCCAAGAATTTCAGGCTATTAATTCACACACGTCCTTCAGAGAATGAAGAAATTTACAGAACACCAAGGATATTTTACATTTTGACACATCAGTATAAGATTTGGATTTCAAAG
>NW_021627475.1:0-1199 GCF_004785775.1 Grammomys surdaster | reverse complement strand
CTATTGATATTTCAGCTTTATATATTTCTGATTAACTATGAACTCTGACTGATGAGTATCGATTAATCAAGTTCATTTTTTTCCGGTTTACTCTTATCCACGAATGCTGAATATAGATTATTCATGTTCATTAATTTCTGACATACTATTATGTATGACTGATGACTATTGATTTTTCAGCTTTTATATTTCTGATTTCCTATTAACTATGATATATGACTATTGGTTGTTCATGTTCATTTATTTCTGAACTACTATTATCCACGAATTGTTATTATTGATTATTCATGTTCATTTATTTCTGAGTTACTATTATCTATGACTGATGATTTTGATATTTCAGCTTTATTTATTTCTGCTTTCCCATAAACTCTAAATGATGACTATTGATTAATCAAGTTCACTTGTTTCTGATTTACCATTATCCATGAAGGATGAATGTTGATTATTTATGTTCAATTATTTCTGACTTACTGTTATATATGACTGATGAATAATGATATTTCACCTTTATATATTTCTGATTTACTATGAACTCTGACTTATGACTATTGATTATTCATGTCCATTTATTTCTAATTTACTATTCTCCATGAAGGCTGAATGTTGATTATTCATGTTCAATTATTTCTGACTTACTGTTATCTATGACTGATGAGTAATCAAATTTCACCTTTATATATTTCTGATTTACTATGAACTCTCATTGATGACTATTGATTATTCATGTCCGTTTATTTCTGATTGACTATTATCCACGATGCTGAATGTTCATTATTCATGTTCATTTATTTCTGACTTAATATTATCTATGACTGATGACTAATGATATTTCAGCTTTATATATTTCTGATTTCCTGTTAACTATGACATATGACTATTGGTTGTTCATGTTCTTTTATTTCTGAATTACTATTATCCATGAATTGTTATTATTGATTATTCATTTTCATTAATTTCTGACTTACTATTATCCATGACTGATGGCTATTGATATTTCATCTCTATTTTTTTCTTGTTTACAATTAACTCTGACTGATCACTATTTATTAATCAATTTAATTTATTTATGATTTACTATTATCCACGAATGCTGAATATTTATTATTCATGTTCATTTATTAATGACTTACTATTATCTATGACTGATGTCTATTGATATTTCAGCTTTATATATTTCTGATTAACTATGAACTCTG
>NW_021627474.1:0-1088 GCF_004785775.1 Grammomys surdaster | reverse complement strand
GGACACTCCAGTGAAACCTCTCTGGAGTCTCAGAGAGCATTGTTTCTGGTCACTGTTTCATACTTGGAGAACAGTTATGGTAACAGCAGAGCCCAAATTGAACAGGATATTTCATTTGTATATCTGTGTGTCCTGAGACTAAGAATTCGACTGGGGAGGGACCTTGACAGTCATGAATTTGGTAGCGTGCATAGAAAGTATGGTAAGACAATAAACACAAATGGTCAAAGAAGAAACAGGAGAATACACAAAGTCCAGTGATCACCCAGTGATCACTGTTTTTAAGGGCTTGTTATGCTGACCAAAATATCTGAACCTACTTTCCTGTCCTAGCCCAAAGTCATTTTCATGCTGGAATCCTAGTTCTTTGTTCTGGCCTCAGATTTAGATTCCTGCATGAAATTACTTCTTTTTTCTAGCCTAATGACAGATTCCTGCATATGTTTATCCTGTAGCTTGTTCCTTGACTATTTGCATCTATTGTATTGCTGGTTCCTCGACCTAGAACTAACTTTAAAACTTGCATGTAATTAAAACGGTATAAAAGCAAAAAGGAGAATGGGGGTTGTGATAGGGGTTCTGGGGGTGGTAGGTCTAGTGGGAAAAGGGGATGACATCTGAAATGTAAATAAATAAAATATTCAATAAAAAATGAAAGAAAGGTAAGTGTAGATGTTGGTAACAAGCAGCTGGGCCATCTTGCTTACTAACTTAGTTTTTTTTTTTTTTTTTGTCAGGCATTCTTGACAATGTCTGGTATGGAGCTAGTTGTGTAGTTGACTGTCTTGGTGGGTTTAGAATTAAACTGTGAAGGTGGTAATTCTCCTGATTACTTTCTTTGTAGGTGTGAATCTTCGACTGCTCTACGTCTACAAGGACTGCACAAAGAATTGCTCATTTGTATATCATAGTCAAGTTCCTCCAGAATCCCCTAGACTGCTTAGAAGTGTCAAGAGCTTCTACTTTGTCTTGTGCTGTTCAGGCACATTTTGCAATGAGGGAGGACCCCATAATATAGAGAGGGACTTGTTACCTGAATCATCGATCGAGGAAGACGAAATTGCAAGAGCTGTGTCTCTGGGGCGGTT
>NW_021627473.1:0-1164 GCF_004785775.1 Grammomys surdaster | reverse complement strand
TTGATTATTCCTGTTCATTTATTTCTGATTTACTATTATCCACGAATTGTTAATATTGATTATTCATGTTCATTTATTTCGGACTTACTGTTATCTAAGACTGATGACAATTGATATTTCCTCTTTCTATAATACTGAATTACTATGAACTCTGACGGAGGACTATTGATTATTCATGTTCATATATTTCTGATTTACTATTATCCACGAACTCTGCATACTGATTATTCATGTTCATTTATTTCTAACTTACTATTATCTATGAGTGATGACTATTGATATTTCAGCTTAACTTATTTCTGATAACACATTAAATGTGACTGATTACTATTGATTATTCATGTTCATTTATATCTGACTTACTATTATCAACGAATGGTGAATATTGATTATTCCTATTCATTTATTTCTGTTTCACAATTATCAATGATTGGTGAATACTGATTATTCATGTTAATTTATTTCTAACTTAGTATTATCTATGACTGATGACTATTCATATTTCAGCTTTATTTATTTATTATTCCATGTTAAATATGAATGATGACTATTGGTTATTCATGATCATTTATTTCTGATTTACTATTATCCACGAATTGTGAATATAGATTTTTCCTGTTCACTTATTTCTGATTTATTATTACCTATGACTGATGACTATTGATATTTCAGGTTTAAATACTTCTGATTTCCCATGATCTATGACTGATGACTATTGATTATTCATGTTCATTTATTTCTGATTTACTATTATCCACGAATGGTGAATATTGATTATTCTTGTTGAGTTATTTATGACTTACTATTATCTATGACATATAACTATTGATATTTTAGCTTTATTTATTTCTGATTTCCTATTAACTGTGAGTGATGATTATTGGTTATTTATGTTTATTTATTTCTGATTTACTATTATCCACAAAGCAGGAATATTGTTAATTCATGTTCATTTTATTCTGACTTACTATTATCTATAACTGATGACTATTGTTACTTCAGCTTTATTTATTTCAGATTTCCTATTAAATATGAATGATGACTATTGATTATTCATTATCACGTATTTCTGATCTACTATTATCCACGAATTGTGAATATTGATTATTCATGTTCGTTTATTTCGGACTTACTATTATCTATGACAGATGACAATTGATATTT
>NW_021627472.1:0-1166 GCF_004785775.1 Grammomys surdaster | reverse complement strand
CTACACAGATTAACAGCACTCTGGTCCTGCCCCTCTGGATAAGAAGAGAGGAAAGGGGGTTGGGAGGGTTGCCTCTGTACAATATGCAAGGTCTACTCTTCTCTACTTCACGTAGTTGGCAAAACACCAACACAGGGACTTAGGAGGAGGCTCAGCAGTAAAAAACACTCGCTGCCCTTACAGAAGATTGTTCAGGTTCCAATACTCACACTGAGTGGCTCACCACAGCCTATAACCCCAGTTCCAAAGGATCCAGCAGTCTCGAGCCTCTTTCATGGACACCCATGCTCACACATACATATACTCACACACAGACCCAGGCAAGCATACACTTAACTAAACATAAAAAATAATTTTTAAAGATTCCCAAATGACTAAAGAGACCTAATTATAGTTAATAGTTTCACAATTTAAAACTTTTACTTCTTTATTTTCTCTACATGTGGGGAAACTAGGGCTCTCGACCCTGCAGTCAAGGCCCTGGTAAAGAAGGGGCCATATAACAATTTCTAGAAGGTCCTGCCTTCTGCCGATTACCCTCTCCCTTATTCTCAAGCATCTATTCCAACGCAGAGCTCATCCCGCAGAAGCAAATGGAGTCTGGAGAAAGCTTTGAAAAAGCTAGTCCTGAAGGACTAGAATCCACACCACCCCCACTTACCACCTGCCACTCTATTGGGGCCCCACCTCCTAAGACATGCTATCCCCAAAGCTTCCACTGAGAAACTAAGCCGCCTGGCTTCAGGTCTTGAAAGCAAATGCTCTCTGACACATTGGTGGTATTTTTTTTTTCCTACTGCTGAAGAGTTTAAAACTCAGCATACGCTATCATATATTAAAAACAGTTATTGCTTTTCCTACACATCTAAAGCCAATTTCCCCCCAAAATGGCAAATCTGAGACATTGCTAAGGAATGCAATAGAAGCGAGTTGTCTGGCAAAATTATGCAAATAAGCCCCCCCCCCCTTTCTGAGACAAGGGGCCACTAGACAGATAAAGGAGAAACTGGAAACAAATACTCGTCTTATCATCTAACAGCATAAGCTGCACTGAAAATGTCAAATTAGGTCAGAGTTTGATTGTAGTGTGAAACTTTGAAAACACTTTTCAGTAGATCGGTGACTCTTTAAAGCCCCCTTTCAACTGTTTGATAACTCAGGAAAAT
>NW_021627471.1:0-1165 GCF_004785775.1 Grammomys surdaster | reverse complement strand
CTACACAGATTAACAGCACTCTGGTCCTGCCCCTCTGGATAAGAAGACAGGAAAGGGGGTCGGGAGGGTTGCCTCTGTACAATACGCAAGGTCTACTCTTCTCTACTTCACGTAGTTGGCAAAACACCAACACAGGGACTTAGGAGGAGGCTCAGCAGTAAAAAACACTCGCTGCCCTTACAGAAGATTGTTCAGGTTCCAATACTCACACTGAGTGGCTCACCACAGCCTATAACCCCAGTTCCAAAGGATCCAGCAGTCTCGAGCCTCTTTCATGGACACCCATGCTCACACATACATATACTCACACACAGACCCAGGCAAGCATACACTTAACTAAACATAAAAAATAATTTTTAAAGATTCCCAAATGACTAAAGAGACCTAATTATAGTTAATAGTTTCACAATTTAAAACTTTTACTTCTTTATTTTCTCTACATGTGGGGAAACTAGGGTTCTCGACCCTGCAGTCAAGGCCCTGGTAAAGAAGGGGCCATATAACAATTTCTAGAAGGTCCTGCCTTCTGCCGATTACCCTCTCCCTTATTCTCAAGCATCTATTCCAACGCAGAGCTCATCCCGCAGAAGCAAATGGAGTCTGGAGAAAGCTTTGAAAAAGCTAGTCCTGAAGGACTAGAATCCACACCACCCCCAATTACCACCTGCCACTCTATTGGGGCCCCACCTCCTAAGACATGCTATCCCCAAAGCTTCCACTGAGAAACTAAGCCGCCTGGCTTCAGGTCTTGAAAGCAAATGCTCTCTGACACATTGGTGGTATTTTTTTTTTCCTACTGCTGAAGAGTTTAAAACTCAGCATACACTATCATATATTAAAAACAGTTATTGCTTTTCCTACACATCTAAAGCCAATTTCCCCCCAAAATGGCAAATCTGAGACATTGCTAAGGAATGCAATAGAAGCGAGTTGTCTGGCAAAATTATGCAAATAAGCCCCCCCCCCTTTCTGAGACAAGGGGCCACTAGACAGATAAAGGAGAAACTGGAAACAAATACTCGTCTTATCATCTAACAGCATAAGCTGCACTGAAAATGTCAAATTAGGTCAGAGTTTGATTGTAGTGTGAAACTTTGAAAACACTTTTCAGTAGATCTGTGACTCTTTAAAGCCCCCTTTCAACTGTTTGATAACTCAGGAAAAT
>NW_021627470.1:0-1919 GCF_004785775.1 Grammomys surdaster | reverse complement strand
AAATATATAGCAGAAAGCCTTGATTCATAAGCACAAGTAGTTAAGAAAATAGGTCAGCAAACTCGCTAGCCCAAGATCGTCATAAAAGATACAGAGCTGGAGAAACAAAAGTCAATTGAGTGTTCCGGGAATCAGCCAGCTGTGAAAGATAGGGAGGATGCTCAAGGATAAATTCCTTGAGAACAATAATGAGGCACTCATCTGTTCCTGTGATGTTTGACTTAGCCTCCTCTGGAAAAACTCCCACCAAAGGTCCCAAGGACTTGAGAATAAAATTCAGCCAGATGGTCTGTTGGCTCAGATAACCATCCATCCCAGGTCCCAAGGCCACAGGAACCAGGGGCTGTTCCCGTGAGATTAGTCAAACCCCTGCCTGGGATCTGCTTACACAAATTGCGGATATTTGAAACAACCAATTGTGTGTGACTGTGCCACAACCTCCTGCTCCCCCTGGCCTTTGCCTATATAAACCCTAAGCTTTTAGGCCTCGGGTATATTCCTCTACTTCCTGCGTGAGGAACATATCATTCTGGAGCTCCGACAATAAACTGGCCCCGTGTGTTTGCAGCAAGACAGTCTCTAGAGTATCATTGGGTCCGTGCCCTCTCAGAGACCCAAGTGAGGGTCTCCCTTTGGGGGTCTTTCAGTGGAATCACATGTTGTTGGGGATTTGGAACATGAAGAGTCTACCTACTGTCACCAGGAAGGACCCCCTCCACAGTGGAGAGATAAGGACACAAGACCAATCACTAAAGTTTTGATGGAAACCTTTTTCTTTCTGCAAAAAATGTAGGGACAGAATGGTACAAAGATTGAGGGAATTGCTAACCAGTGACTGGACCAACTTGACATCTATTCCATGGGCAAGCACCAATATCTGACACTATTAATAATACTGTATTATGATTGCAGTCAGAAGCCTAACATGACTGTCTTCTGAGAGGCGTCACCCAGCCACTGATTGAAACAGATGCAGAAACCCAAGGCCAAACACTGGACAGAGCTCCAGGACCCTAATGGAAGAGTTGAGGGAACAGCTGAGGACCCCAAAAGTGAAAAGAACTCCACAGTAATATCAACAGAATCAACTAACCTGTATCCTGTCAACTCTCACAGATTAAACCATCAACCAAAGAGCATACATTGGCTGGACTTAGCCCCACCCACCCCCACATATATAAGAGATGTACAGCTTGGTCTTCATGTGGGTCCTCTAACAAGTGAAGCTAGAGCTGTCTTGATCTCTATTTCCTGATATTGTATCCCCATGCCCTACCTGGACTGCTTGGGTAGGCCTTAGCGAGAAAGGATAGACCTAGTCCTGCTGGGACCAGAAGTCCCAGGGTTAGGAGGTACTCAATGGGAGGGGTAATGGGGGAAAGGATTTTTAAGGGTGGGACTAGAAAGAAAGGAGGAAGAGGAACTGTGGCTGGAATGTAAACTGAATTTCTCAAAAGAAATAAAAGCCTTTATCAACAAAAACAAACAAGAATAGACAGGGTTACTGGGATAATTGATGCTAGTTAGCTGGCTGGATCGAAGGAATTAGCAGTGATTACAAAGAGATGAGCATCAGTGAGGTGAATTTTTCTTGTAAGTGTTTTCTGAGACCACAAAGAAGTTTTGTTCCAGAGATAGACTTTGTGCTGGCAGCTGGAATGGGTAATATGTAAGAATCACCCAGGTAGAACTGGTTTTGAAGTCATGGTTTCACAGCATGCTTGCTATGAAGTTGACTTTGTCTTGGAGACCCCAAGATGTTAGAGAAAGAGGAGCCATGGGATACCTGCTGAGGAAAACTGCTAACAGGGAGTGGAACCAGCCTAAGAGAAAGAAGTTGTGAGATTTGAAGAGCACCTTGACATAGGACATGGAGATGCAGAGTTTGAAGTTTGCCCAGCAGGTTTTCTGTCTTGCTT
>NW_021627469.1:0-1801 GCF_004785775.1 Grammomys surdaster | reverse complement strand
AGCACAAGTAGTTAAGAATATAGGTCAGCAAACTCGCTAGCCCAAGGCCATCATAAAAGATACAGAGCTGGAGAAACAAAGGTCAATTGAGTGTTCCGGGAATCAGCCAGCTGTGAAAGATAGGATGCTCAAGGATAAATTCCTTGAGAACAATAATGAGGCACTCATCTGTTCCTGTGATGTTTGACTTAGCCTCCTCTGGAAAAACTCCCACCAAAGGTCCCAAGGACTTGAGAATAAAATTCAGCCAGATGGTCTGTTGGCACAGATAAGCATCCATCCCAGGTCCCAAGGCTACAGGAACCAGGGGCTGTTCCTGTGAGATTAGTCAAATCCCTGCCTGGGATCTGCTTGCACAAATTGCGGATATTTGAAACAACCAATTGTGTGTGACTGCGCCACAACCTCCTGCTCCCCATGACCTTTGCCTATATAAACCCTAAGCTTTTAGGCCTCAGGGTATATTCCTCTACCTCCTGTGTGAGGGACATATCGTTCTGGAGCTCCGACAATAAACTGGCCCCGTGTGTTTGCAGCAAGACAGTCTCTAGAATATCATTGGGTCCATGCCTTCTCAGAGACCCAAGTGAGGGTCTCCCTTTGGGGGTCTTTCAGTGGAATCACATGTTGTTGGGGATTTGGAACATGAAGAGTCTACCTACTGTCACCAGGAACGACCCCCTTCACAGTGGAGAGATAAGAACACAAGACCAATCACTAAAGTTTTGATGGAAAATTTTTTCTTTCTAAAAAAAAAATGTAGGGACAAAATGGTACAAAGATTGAGGGAATTGCTAACCAGTGACTGGACCAACTTGATATCTATTCCATGGGCAAGCACCAATATCTGACACTATTAATAATACTGTATTATGATTGTAGTCAGAAGCCTAACATGACTGTCTTCTGAGAGGCTTCACCCAGCCACTGATTGAAACAGATGCAGAAACCCAAGGCCAAACACTGGACAGAGCTCCGGGACCCTAATGGAAGAGTTGAGGGAACAGCTGAGGACCCCAAAAGTGAAAAGAACTCCACAGTTATATCAACAGAGTCAACTAACCTGTATCCTGTCAACTCTCACAGATTGAACCACCAACCAAAGAGCATACATTGGCTGGACTTAGCCCCACCCACCCCCACATATGTAAGAGATGTACAGCTTGTTCTTCATGTGAATCCTCTAACAAGTGAAGCTAGAGCTGTCTCAGTCTCTATTTCCTGATATTGTATCCCAATTCCCTACCTGGACTGCTTGGGTAGGCCTTAGTGAGAAAGGATAGACCTAGTCCTGCTGGGACCAGAAGTCCCAGGGTTAGGAGGTACTCAATGGGAGGGGTAATGGGGAAAAGGATTTTTAATGGTGGGACTAGAAAGAAAGGAGGAAGAGGAACTGTGGCTGGAATGTAAACTGAATTTCTCAAAAGAAATAAAAGCCTTTATCAACGAAAACAAACAAGAATAGACAGGGTTACTGGGATAATTGATGCTAGTTAGCTGGTTGGATTGAAGGAATTAGCAGTGATTAAGAAGAGATGAGCATCAGTGAGGTGAATTTTTCTTGTAAGTGTTTTCTGAGACCTCAAAGAAGTTTTGTTCCAGAGATAGGCTTTGTGCTGGCAGCTGGAATGGGTAATATGTAAGAATCACCCAGGTAGAACTGGTTTTGAATGCATGGTTTTACAACATGCTTGCTATGAAGTTGAAGTTGCCTTGGAGACCCCAAGATGTTAGATAAAGAGGAGCCATGGGATACCTGCTGAGGAAAACTCAGCAGGAAAATTGCTGCCCAATTAAACTG
>NW_021627468.1:0-1351 GCF_004785775.1 Grammomys surdaster | reverse complement strand
ATAAATAGAGAACAATTTTCATGACACTCGAGTAACATGATGGATATCTGTCATCTACGTTATTCCTTTCTGTTTAGTCTCCACCTTTTTCCTGGCCTTCCACTCTCTCATTTCAGGGATTTTTTCCCCCTGTTTCGTCAACATGGAATTTTTTTTAGCCCAGATATCAGCACTTTCATCTTCAAGTGAAATTAATATATTCATTCACGTGTCACCTCTTCAAAGACAACTTTGTCAACAATTTTAAAGCCATCATTCCGTGCTGCTCACTCCTTGTTATTTTTCCTCATGTTCTAGAGCATGTATGTGCATATATACATGCTCATATGTGTACATACACACACATACACTCATTCTTTTATTCATGTGTACTTAGAAAGAAAAGTTTCCTATCTCAACCAGAATATAAACTCTGTGAAGTCAAAGCTTTGTGTGTTCATCCCAAGATCTCCAGTGCTTAGAGTTCTGTCTGCCACAGAGTAAATCTGGAGTAAATATGTTTGATGTCTTTGAACCAGTGATATACTGTATGAAAAGTGATATTTTTTCTTAAAAACTAATAATTGTTTGGCAAACCTGAGCAAAGGTCTAGGTCCAAACCACATTTTCCAAGAAAATAGAGCCTTTAGATTAAGTAATTATCAAGGTCTCTTTCTGATTGTGTATTATATATATAGGCCTAAAAAGTTTTGTAGACGTGTGTGGGGATCCCAGAAGCCCTGATATATAGGGAGTGGATGAAGGGTTGAGTGGATATGTATTGTTTGACATGGGCACTGGAGAGTCAAGGACCAAGGCCTCGGAGCCACAAGGAATTGGCAAAGCCTTTCCTTCAGACCAGGCTCAGAGGGATGCCAAAGCCTTTGTATGGTCAAAGTGCAACAACTGATAATGTGGGGGAAACTGAACAACTTCCTCCTCCTGACACTGCTCACCTACGGAGACTACCTAAGCCTCCCCACTGTACTGCGCATGAGTAAAGTGCTGAAGTCCTAGGTTGTTTGTGCAGCTCCACCAGAGCACAGGGCCCACCTGACTCCCGCTTTCTGGACTTATGTTAGTCATTTCTTCATTCCCTTGTCAGCCCTAGCCTGCTCAAGTTCCAGCCACATGGATAGCAGTAGAAGTACTTTTTGTCTGAAGTGTTAACTAAGAATATCCACATAGCCCGATGAGGAAGGGTAGAGTCTGGTCTCAAGGTATTTCAGCAACAGTTGCTGAGATGTCGTTCAGATCCGTGGAGAACTGATTCCTTGAAGTCACCCATACATCTGCAGTAGCATTTGTTTTTTTCTTGAGCGGAAATATCCATCATGTTACTCGAGTGTCATGAAAATTGTTCTCTATTTAT
>NW_021627467.1:0-1351 GCF_004785775.1 Grammomys surdaster | reverse complement strand
ATAAATAGAGAACAATTTTCATGACACTCGAGTAACATGATGGATATTTCCGCTCAAGAAAAAAACAAATGCTACTGCAGATGTATGGGTGACTTCAAGGAATCAGTTCTCCACGGATCTGAACGACATCTCAGCAACTGTTGCTGAAATACCTTGAGACCAGACTCTACCCTTCCTCATCGGGCTATGTGGATATTCTTAGTTAACACTTCAGACAAAAAGTACTTCTACTGCTATCCATGTGGCTGGAACTTGAGCAGGCTAGGGCTGACAAGGGAATGAAGAAATGACTAACATAAGTCCAGAAAGCGGGAGTCAGGTGGGCCCTGTGCTCTGGTGGAGCTGCACAAACAACCTAGGACTTCAGCACTTTACTCATGCGCAGTACAGTGGGGAGGCTTAGGTAGTCTCCGTAGGTGAGCAGTGTCAGGAGGAGGAAGTTGTTCAGTTTCCCCCACATTATCAGTTGTTGCACTTTGACCATACAAAGGCTTTGGCATCCCTCTGAGCCTGGTCTGAAGGAAAGGCTTTGCCAATTCCTTGTGGCTCCGAGGCCTTGGTCCTTGACTCTCCAGTGCCCATGTCAAACAATACATATCCACTCAACCCTTCATCCACTCCCTATATATCAGGGCTTCTGGGATCCCCACACACGTCTACAAAACTTTTTAGGCCTATATATATAATACACAATCAGAAAGAGACCTTGATAATTACTTAATCTAAAGGCTCTATTTTCTTGGAAAATGTGGTTTGGACCTAGACCTTTGCTCAGGTTTGCCAAACAATTATTAGTTTTTAAGAAAAAATATCACTTTTCATACAGTATATCACTGGTTCAAAGACATCAAACATATTTACTCCAGATTTACTCTGTGGCAGACAGAACTCTAAGCACTGGAGATCTTGGGATGAACACACAAAGCTTTGACTTCACAGAGTTTATATTCTGGTTGAGATAGGAAACTTTTCTTTCTAAGTACACATGAATAAAAGAATGAGTGTATGTGTGTGTATGTACACATATGAGCATGTATATATGCACATACATGCTCTAGAACATGAGGAAAAATAACAAGGAGTGAGCAGCACGGAATGATGGCTTTAAAATTGTTGACAAAGTTGTCTTTGAAGAGGTGACACGTGAATGAATATATTAATTTCACTTGAAGATGAAAGTGCTGATATCTGGGCTAAAAAAAATTCCATGTTGACGAAACAGGGGGAAAAAATCCCTGAAATGAGAGAGTGGAAGGCCAGGAAAAAGGTGGAGACTAAACAGAAAGGAATAACGTAGATGACAGATATCCATCATGTTACTCGAGTGTCATGAAAATTGTTCTCTATTTAT
>NW_021627466.1:0-1001 GCF_004785775.1 Grammomys surdaster | reverse complement strand
ACAGGGAGTTGAAGATCTGCTCTTGTCTGGGTTCATTTTTGCTCTGCCTAAGTAATATCCATGTCACTGCTGCCAGCAGCCTAGTCACAGCCACACCCAGGGAAAGACTCACAGTGAACAGGTGCTCACTTTATAGGCACCAAGGCCAGTGTGAGCTCTGGGTTTTTCTTGCCAGTGATGCTCCCTAGGTTCAGGGAGACAAATTCAATATCTTTTTTGAGCATGTCTGTGGGGGACTTAACACGTGTCAAGCAACTACCATGTGCTAATTCTAGACACTGGGGATACAGCAGTGAACAGCACAACCAAGCCCTCACCAAGCCATATCACAACAAGAAACAGACAACAGATAGGAGAGTCAGCTATATGGTGCATGAAACTGTGGTAAGTGGCATCAGGAGGAAGAAAGAAGGAGTGTGTGAGGTATTCTGAGAAGGTGTTCCTGGACACAGACCCAGACTGAATGAAGGAGGAAACCCTGTGCTCCTGGAGGGAATGTTCCAGGCAGACATGTGCAAAGACCTAGAGAACAGACTGTGTTTATTGTTCAAGGAAAACAAGCAGTGAGGATAGTCCAGAGCAAGGAGGATTTGAAGATAAGGAACCGGCAGACTTGAGAAGGCCTCGAAGGCCCGGGGAAGGAACATGGCTGTTGATTGAGTGACACAGCCACTGTAGCTTTCTGAGCACAGGAGGGCTGGTGTTGGCTTGCACCCTTACACAAGCCTCTGGTCGTTGTGTTGAAACTAGTTAAGGGGCTGCTATCATTCAGGGCTGCCACCAGGACTTTTCATTTTGACATGATAGTCTCACTGTGTTGCCTAAGTTGGATGCTTCCAGACTCCAGACTCCAGTGATCTTTCTTCCTCCTCCTTTTCCAGACTTCTTCAACTAAAGGAGGGCATCATTGTGCTATAGGATGGTTTTAGCTGATAGGCTCAGGGTACCAGCCCCATCTCAGAACCCCCTTCCCAACACCCTCACCTTTGACCTTCTGGAGC
>NW_021627465.1:0-1785 GCF_004785775.1 Grammomys surdaster | reverse complement strand
GTTGGGAAGGGGGTTCTGAGATGGGGCTGGTACCCTGAGCCTATCAGCTAAAACCATCCTATAGCACAATGATGCCCTCCTTTAGTTGAAGAAGTCTGGAAAAGGAGGAGGAAGAAAGATCACTGGAGTCTGGAGTCTGGAAGCATCCAACTTAGGCAACACAGTGAGACTATCATGTCAAAATGAAAAGTCCTGGTGGCAGCCCTGAATGATAGCAGCCCCTTAACTAGTTTCAACACAACGACCAGAGGCTTGTGTAAGGGTGCAAGCCAACACCAGCCCTCCTGTGCTCAGAAAGCTACAGTGGCTGTGTCACTCAATCAACAGCCATGTTCCTTCCCCGGGCCTTCGAGGCCTTCTCAAGTCTGCCGGTTCCTTATCTTCAAATCCTCCTTGCTCTGGACTATCCTCACTGCTTGTTTTCCTTGAACAATAAACACAGTCTGTTCTCTAGGTCTTTGCACATGTCTGCCTGGAACATTCCCTCCAGGAGCACAGGGTTTCCTCCTTCATTCAGTCTGGGTCTGTGTCCAGGAACACCTTCTCAGAATACCTCACACACTCCTTCTTTCTTCCTCCTGATGCCACTTACCACAGTTTCATGCACCATATAGCTGACTCTCCTATCTGTTGTCTGTTTCTTGTTGTGATATGGCTTGGTGAGGGCTTGGTTGTGCTGTTCACTGCTGTATCCCCAGTGTCTAGAATTAGCACATGGTAGTTGCTTGACACGTGTTAAGTCCCCCACAGACATGCTCAAAAAAGATATTGAATTTGTCTCCCTGAACCTAGGGAGCATCACTGGCAAGAAAAACCCAGAGCTCACACTGGCCTTGGTGCCTATAAAGTGAGCACCTGTTCACTGTGAGTCTTTCCCTGGGTGTGGCTGTGACTAGGCTGCTGGCAGCAGTGACATGGATATTACTTAGGCAGAGCAAAAATGAACCCAGACAAGAGCAGATCTTCAACTCCCTGTGGCAGAAAGCCCTGTGACTCTAGAGATGACATCTCATTCTGGGGCCAGATGTCACACAACCTCCTGACTTGTTTGCTTTTACAACCCAGAGGGTCTTTGTGCATTGTTAAAGCAAGAAGGTTTGTCTATGAGCGTGTGATGACTTAGTCCTGACATGCAGAGAGAACTCTGGATTATTCATACTATGTTTCATAGAAAGAATTGAAGTTTACATCCCTGATCCCGAGGCTTAGAGTGGTCCAGATTGCCTAGATTGGTCCTTGTCTTTTGACTGGTGCTTTCTCTGCCCTCCACTGCCCATTCAGTTTCTGGACACACCAACTTTATTTCCAGTCACTCTCCTGCTCCAAACATCCATCCTTGTACAAAAGGCCAAAGGCCAAACTCTCTAGCCTGATATTTGAGCTTCCTGACATCCTACTCCAGGCTATTCATTTCTATTCTTGATGGCTTCTCACTTCTCCTGGGTCTTTTGTGTCATCTAAGTCACCAAAGAGGTCCTGAGCTCCCAGAGTTGATGACAGAATGCCACCCCCACTTTCTCCAGCCCATCTGTCTGCCCATTTATCTGTCACCCAGTACCCTGCTTTTCCTGAAGTCTTCCATGTTTGCACACCTCCACAGCGCGCGCTCTCTCTCTGTGGGTACATGGCACCATTCTTTGTGCCTTCCTGTCACCATCCCTTGCAGACCCAGGGAAAGCCTGAGTGGGGGAAGCTGGGTTGGAAGGACAATGCAGCAACACTGCCTCACACCAGCCCAATCTCAGAACCCCCTTCCCAACACCCTCACCTTTGACCTTCTGGAGC
>NW_021627464.1:0-1179 GCF_004785775.1 Grammomys surdaster | reverse complement strand
TAGATTCCTGCAGAAAAGCATTATGAAACGTACTAAGAAAACCTACTCCAGGGTTGCCTCTAGAGGGTTCTCCAGAACCCAGAGGATCCAATTTGGAAATCTTAGGTGGGCAGGGTGTGGAAGCCAAAAGGGCTCTTTGGAGTCCTTGCCCTGGATGTGACCTCCTGCACAGCATCCTGATTAGCAGGATTCACACTCCTCTGAAGGTCTCTGGGTGGCTCCAGAAAAGAGGTGAAGGAGGATGAGGAGGAGATGAGAAAGCAGGGCCAACACAGGAGCACTGCCCATACACACTGCTCTGGACAGCCAGGTTCTTGAGAACACTGGGCTTAGCAGTGATTCTCTGCTTCTGGCTCAGAGCCTTAGAAAGAGGGCTTCTTGAGTTGCACACCAGGTCCAGAACAATGTGTGGCCCTCTGGTGGTGGGCATGCAGAACTGCAGGACATTATTTCCATCTTTCTTTACCTCTTCCCTGTTCTAAAGGGCTGTACCAGACCCCTGGGGACCTAAGAAAACTGAGTTTCCAACAAATGGAGCACCAGAGAGACTAAACCGGCAGCGCTGTGAAACCTAGGCAGAGGACACTGTGGACTCTGTGTTCCTGGACTGGCTCCATTCAGGGCCTGGAGTCTGCTGTGACTGCACCTCATGCTCTCTCTTCACAGTCTTTATCTGTTTCTAACACTTTCAGGTTAGAAACAGATAAAGACTGTGAAGAGAGAGCATGAGGTGCAGTCACAGCAGACTCCAGGCCCTGAATGGAGCCAGCTCATTTAATAGAGGAGCATGTGTCCTCCCAAAAGGCTCTCAGCTCAAGGCACTAAATGAAGAACTAACCGAATAGCATGCCCCATTTGTGGCTTTCCTATGTGAGGTATGTGTAGGGTCCTCAGTGCATATCCTAAAGACTGTCATGATTGAAAAGCACGTTTACTCGTCAGTGTGGAGGCTACTCTCAGTTTATGGGACCCACCTAGTCCGTGGACAAGTTTGCTTAAGTGAAAGGTGGCTGTCCTTGAACTCTAAGATGCTTCCAGGGTAGTGTGTGGTGATCACATCCAGAGCCATTCCTGAAAGAAATAAGAAAAAAAACAAAAAACAAAAAACAATTTGAAGAGAAAAAAAAAAAAAAAGAAAACCTACTGTAAAAATAAGCAATATGCAATGCATTCATACTT
>NW_021627463.1:0-1041 GCF_004785775.1 Grammomys surdaster | reverse complement strand
AGATTCCTCAACTTAGGGTGATCTGCACACAGACACACACTGGTTAATGTATATTATTCTCTCATACATTACACCTTGAACACAGTTTCCCTTCTATTTTCTCCTACCCATCCTCCCCCCCCCATGACCTCTCTTCCTCAAGTCTACTATTCTTCCTCTTCTCTTCAAATACGTAGAGCTGTCCTCCTAAGGATATCAACTGCATCATATTAGATTTAAAATAAGCCTGGGTACAAACCCTCACATCAAGGCTGGGCATGACAACCCATTAAGAGGAAAAGGGTCTAAAGCATGGAGTCAGAGAGCTCCCCACTCCCTCTGTTAGGAATTCCAAATAAACCCCAAGCTAACAACAATACCTTATATGCAGAGGACGTAGCTCCTCTGTGAAGCCCTGTGACCTCAGGTTAGTTAAGTCTATGGGTCTTCCTGTATTGTCCTTGACCACTCTGACTCCGACAGTCCTTCATTCTACTCTTCTGCTGAATTCCTCTAATTCTTTCCTAATGTTTGTGTCTGAGTCTCTTCAACAGTTTCTATCAGTTGCTAGAAACCTCTTTGATGTCTTTTGGTATCATTTCATTAAATTTTTTCAGTGATGTTTGATCCTCCCCTGAGACTCTGAACTGGCCAGCCTCTGGTTCCTTACCATTCAGGCAGTGTCATACATGAGTTGCCTCTTGTGGAGTGGGCCTGGAAGTGGACCAGTTGCTGGATGGCCACTCTCACAGATTCTGTGATAACACTACCCCAGTGCATCTTTCAAAGAATAAGGTGTAGTAAAAATTCTTTGACTAGGTTAATATCTCATGCTCATACCTGCTATATGAGATGCTCATTTTGGGGTTCCATGTCCCCACATTGTAAAGAGGCATCACTATAGTCACTTTGGTAGATTTCAAAAATATTCCACTAACCTAGGTGTCTATATCACACACCTGCCCAATACCCAGTTGTTTCTCTAAGTACTCTCTTCTTCCCTTCTACCTTCTCTTTGATCCTTCCTGTTCCAATCCCATCAGCCTCCAATCTACACACAAA
>NW_021627462.1:0-1317 GCF_004785775.1 Grammomys surdaster | reverse complement strand
CTTCCTTACTTATCATGTAATATACATTATCAAAAGCAATGCACCTCAGTATTACATTGGTAAGGCTCTGTGCAGAATCTTATCCATCCTTGGCTTGTCAACTTGTTAAATTAATAACTCTGTCTGGGGGTCCATTTTAGTTTCAAGCCATGTTCTTTGGCTGTCAATATGTTGATGTTGTTAACAACAAGCTTTAACATGATGGGCAGGAATAAAAGTATTTTCAGAACAAAAAGGGCTAACATGATCAAGCTATATATACCATTCTTGAAGCTTGACCAAAATGGAAATACTGATCTCAGGCCATGGATAATTTTATCAGCAGTATCTGCAGTATCAAAGCTAAGCAAATTGACATTCTTTAAATTCATAATCCCACTATGCAAAGTTAAAACATCCAGAGAGGTGTTAGAATTATGCCAAATACCCTGCAAGTGTCTTTAACCCTTTTCCTAATTATAATGATTATCATTGTAAATTTTAGAATTAACTCAGATCCACTGGTATTTGGCATGACACTCAAGATGGCTCCTCATTCTTAAACGCTGAACCTTCTTCTAATGATTTGAATAGGAGCATCAATCATTTGTTCCAAACACCTATTTAAATCCTCTTGTCTACTTGTATTAGTAACATTTTTTTTTTTTTTGCTAAATGATTAACAAAAGTAGCTGTCTTAACTTCTTGTGTCAAAGCAATTGCAGAAGCAGTGGTTCTAGCAATTAATGTAATTAAAGCTGTTATACCAGCAATAGTCAAGCCCACTGCCCTCTTGGTTCTGCTTAAAGCCTGACTCGCTTCTTCCAGTACTTGCAATCTTTCTTTCAGAATACCAAGGTCCTGTAATACTCAGGGCAATAAAACAAAAGCTGGTTGGTAGACTACCACAACAGCCATGCCAGGTTTCAACACACTAACACAATTAGAAAGCACATAATCAATACAACTTACACTAAATACTGTAGAAAAATTAAAGTATTTTAACATGACAATTAAAAGAGCCTTAAAACATGCATTAACACTTGTTTGAAATCCAGATCCTGCCTCAACTTTATCTCTGACTAACATAACATCATAGAGAATTGCTGCTAACTTCCAAACACATCTCTGAAAACGTCCAGAACTAGCCTTCCAAATGAAGACTGTTATTTCCAATATTGAATTGATTTCTAGATCAGTCTATGATTGAGTCCACATAATTTGTCACATTTAACCAAAATACAAGAGTCATTATAACTTCTCATTTTGATTCTCTATCCCACAAGTTCTAAAACCTTGAGGCAAGGCAGCTTGTCCCATCTGGGATATAGGAAACCA
>NW_021627461.1:0-2874 GCF_004785775.1 Grammomys surdaster | reverse complement strand
AAATCCAATAACATTTACACTTTTTTTTTTCCTCAGCAGAGGAAAGATTGAAGAGAGCTTAAGAGGCAACCTTGAAAATTACCCCTCCACAAATGCAACTTAACATCTGTCTTAGGGTTTCTACGATTGTGACAAAACACCATGACTGAAAGCAAGTTGGGAAGGAAACATTTTATTTGACTTAACTTCCCCGCTGTAGTTCATCATTCAAGGAAGTCAGAACAGGAGTTCAAAAGGGCAAGAACCTGGAGGTGGGAGCTGATGGAGGCGGGGGTCATGAAAAGGTGCTGCTTACTGTCTTGCTCCTTATGGCTTGCTAAGCCTGCTTTCCTATAGAACCAAGAACCACTAGTCCAGGGCCAGCACCACCCACAATGGGCTGGGCCCTTTCTCAGCAATCACTAGTTAAGAAAATGCCCACAAGCTTGCCTGTAGCCCAATTTTCTAAAGGCATTGTCTCAATTGAGGCTTCCTCCTCTCAGATGACTCTAGCTTGTGTCAAGTTGACATAAAACTATTCAGGACAGCTGACAAGCTAAAATTCAGAATCTATAAGGAGGTCAGTAAATATCTTCTTTACAGAGTTGCTTGTAGCTTATGGTGACCTGAATGCAAATCTCTCAGCTCAGACCTTGCATGTAGTCAAGGGCTCAAACAGTAGGGGAGTGGGGCTAGTAGCATAAGTCACTATTTTAAAAATGACATAATCTAAAGATTCCCTGAGAATGAAGCCTTGGACACTTTTAAGCCTTGGCATTTCTACCAGAAAATGATTCAAAAAATACACATTGATCTTTGTGGGGGGTGGGGGGGGTCTTTGGGGACAATTAAATGAATCAATGATAAAACATCTCTTTTCAAAAAGCCCCTATACTTATCGGGGGGTTCCTCCATGGACAGTACAGATTTCCTCTCTGTAGCCAGGCTGATTGTAGCTTTTTGCCTCCAAGTGGGGGCTTGTGAAAATTTGTCCACCCATATCAATAGGTGTTGTCATATTCAGGTCATAGATAGACAACCACAATGTTATGATGCCATGGGTACAGCTTCTCTGTCATGCCTAGAAGATATTCTCTTGCATCAGGCCTCCTGGTCCTCTGGCTCTTTCAATCTAATCTAGGATATTGCCATTTTTTTTTCTTTTTTTGGCTATTGCAAATAGAGCAGCCTTGAACGTTAATGAGTAGGTAGTAGGATGGAAAGTCCTTTGGGCATATACTTAAGGAATGTATAGCTGGGCCATGCAGTAAATCTCTGTCCAGCTTGGTGAGAACACTTCACATTGATTTCCACTGTCACTACAACAGTTTGACAGCAGTGACTAAATGTGTCCCTGTCCACATCCACATCAGCATTTGTTGTTACTTTTTGTGTTCTCCACCTAGCTGTGGTAAGATGAAATCTAAAAATAGTTTTAATTTTCATTTCCACGATAGCTAAAACTATCAAAAAATTTAAAATATTTCTTAGCTATCTGTAGCTTCTTTTGAGACTTACCCATTGAGTTCCATGTTGCATTTTTTAATATTCTAATTTGTAATAGAATTATATTTTTCTCGATGTTTAGGTTTTAGCTCTTTGTATATAGCATACACTAAACCACTGTCAAAGGTATAGCTGGTAAAGATTTTTCTAATTCTATGGGCTGTGTCTTTACTCAATTGATAGTGCTCTTGGTTGTAAGAAACATTTTGGTTTTGTGAGGTTTATTGTCTCAAGCTCAGGTATAAAAGCACATCTATGCGTGCATGATCTATGCTCCTCTCAAGGATCAGGGTGTCATTGTGGAAGATGGGATAGAAAGATTGTAAGAGCCAAAGGTAGTGAATGACCACAGCAAGACTGTCTTCTGAGCGTGACAGAACAGTTGCACACATATGCTCACAATAGCTGCAACAGCATGCACACAACATGAGAGATCAAGCCAGACAAAAACCTACCATGGATGTAGGAGGTGGTCACAAAGGACCACTCCATCTGAGGAGCCATTGGCTATTGATGTCTGCTTGGAGAGGAAAAGTCAGTTTTCTCAAAGGTTGTAGCCCCCAAGAGGCTATTCATGATTCACTAGGTCCAGTAGCCATGTGCATACATGTAGAACTAAGAGGACTCAATGGATTAAAAAAATACATAGTTGGGGAGGGAATAGTGGTGAGCGGAAATAAATCGGAGGGGAAGGAATGAGGGTGGATTTGATCAGAACACGTTATATGAAATTCTCAAAGAAAAAAATGATACCTATATAATAACTCAGATATACAGCTTTAGAAGGTGCTAGATTCAGACTAAGGAAGAAAGGCTATGGCCAACTAAACATTTCATATCATACCTGAAATTATGAATGGCAGCTTTATGCTAATCTTACCTGCTATTAGGCACAACACGCACAGGTCTTTGAGAAAATACAGAAAAATTGAACAGTGCTGTTGGAGAATAACATGTTCATCTTGATGACAGCATACTGTTTGACAAAACATCAAGGGATCTCCATAAAATATACAATTTTACCATGTTTTTTACCTCCAGAAAACTTTTATTCATAGCAACTGAAACTAGGGAAGATCTGACTTAAATTCGAACTTGGCCCGTCTTCACACGCAAATTTTCAAACTTGTCTAACTATTTTAGCATAATATCATATTTTGAAAAAAATCCATTCTGTGATTTCCCCTACCCTCAGGTTCTCTCTCAGAAAATATAAAAGTAATTTTAAGTGCAAAACAAGAGCAGAAAGGTTTCATTTATTCATTTTAGTTTCAGTTTGTGAAGATAAAAATCAGACAATTGGATGCTAAGTAGGACCAAACATATCAGATAAATGATGCATAGTGAAGATTATTAATAAACTCAACACAAAGCATGGGAAGTTGCTCT
>NW_021627460.1:0-3139 GCF_004785775.1 Grammomys surdaster | reverse complement strand
CTTCCGGTCACCAAGGCCCACCACTTCTCTCCACAAACCTGTCTCTGCTATTCACTTCTGTGACCCTCTGAATTTACCCAGTGTCATCTGTGGGATAAGAGATTTGGAGCGTGTCATTTCCCTAATTTCTTTTTCAGTCTGTTTATCTTTCATGTAGAGGAAGGCTACTGATTTGTTTGAGTTGATTTTATAACCAGCCACTTTGCTGAAGTTGTTTATCAGGTTTAGGAGTTCTCTGGTGGAAGTTTGGGGGTCACTTAAGTATACTATCATATCATCTGCAAATAGCGATATTTTGACTTCTTCCTTTCCTATTTGTATCCCTTTGACTTCTTTTTGTTGTCTAATTGCTCTGGCTAAGACTTCCAGTACTATATTGAATAGGTAGGGGGAGAGTGGGCAGCCTTGTCTAGTCCCTGATCTTAGTGGGATTGCTTCAAGTTTCTCTCCATTTAGCTTGATGTTGGCTACTGGTTTGCTGTAAATTGCTTTTACTATGTTTAGGTAGGGGCCTTGAATTCCTGATCTTTCCAAGACTTTTATCATGAAGGGATGTTGAATTTTGTCAAATGCTTTCTCAGCATCTAGTGAGATAATCATATGGTTTTTTTCTTTAAGTTTGTTTATATAGTGGATTACATTGATGGATTTCCGAATATTGAACCATCCCTGCATTCCTGGGATAAAACCTACTTGATCATGATGGATGATTGTTTTGATGTGGTCTTGGATTCGGTTTGCTAGAATTTTATTGAGTATTTTTGCATCGATGTTCATAAGGGAGATTGGACACCCTTCACAATAGTTGCAAATAATATAAAATACCTTGGTGTGAATCTAACCAAGCAAGTGAAAGACCTGTATGACAAGAACTTCAAGTCTCTGAAGAAAGAAATTGAAGAAGATCTCAGAAGATGGAAAGATCTCCCATGCTCATGGATTGGCAGGATTAATATAATAAAAATGGCCATCTTGCCAAAAGCAATCTACAGATTCAATGCAATCCCCATTAAAATCCCAACTCAATTCTTCACAGAGTTAGAAAAGGAAATTCTCAAATTCATATGGAATAACAAAAAACCTAGGATAGTGAAAACTATTCTCAACAATAAAAGAACTTCGAGAGGAATCACCATCCCTGACCTCAAGCTGTACTACAGAGCAATAGTGATAAAAACTACCTGGTATTGGTACAGAGACAGGCAGGAAGATCAATGGAATAGAATTGAAGACCCAGAAATGAACCCACACTCCTATGGTCACTTGATCTTTGACAAAGGAGCTAAAACTGTCCAGTGGAAAAAGGACAGCATTTTCAACAAATGGTGCTGGTTCAACTGGAGGACAACATGTAGAAGAATGAAAATTGATCCATTCTTATCCCCTTGTACAAAGCTCAAATCTAAGTGGATAAAGGACCTCCACATAAAACCAGATACACTGAAACTAATAGAAGAGGTGGGGAAAAGCCTCGAATACTTGGGCACAGGGGAAAAGTTCCTGAACAGAACTCCAATGGCATATGCTCTAAGATCGAGAATTGACAAATGGGACTTCATAAAATTGCAAAGTTTCTGTAAGGCAAAGGACACTGTCAATAGGACAAAACGACAACCAACAAATTGGGAAAAGATCTTTACCAATCCTTCATCTGATAGAGGGCTAATATCCAATATATACAAAGAACTCAAGAAATTAGACTCCAGGCAACCAAATTACCCTATTAAAAAATGGGGTATAGAGCTTAACAAAGAATTTTCAACAGAAGAAACTCGAATGGCCGAGAAGCACCTAAAGAAATGCTCGGCATCCTTAGTCGTCAGGGAAATGCAAATCAAAACAACCCTGAGATTCCATCTCACACCAGTCAGAATGGCTAAGATTAAAAACTCAGGTGATAGTAGATGCTGGCGAGGGTGTGGAGAAAGAGGAACACTCCTCCATTGTTGGTGGGACTGCAAGATGGTGCAACCACTTTGGAAATCAGTGTGGCGGTTCCTCAGAAAATTGGACATAGCATTACCCGAGGATCCAGCTATACCACTCCTAGGCATATACCCAGAAGGTGCTCGAACATATAATAAGGACATATGCTCAACTATGTTCATAGCAGCCTTATTTATAATAGCCAGGAGCTGGAAAGAACCCAGATGTCCTTCAACTGAGGAATGGATTAAAAAAATGTGGTATATTTACACAATGGAGTATTACTCAGCTATTAAAAACAATGAATTTGAGAGGTTCCTAGGTAAATGGATGGAACTAGAAATTATCATACTGAGTGAGGTAAGCCAATCACAAAAGAACACACATGGTATTCACTCACTGATTATTGGATATTAGCCCAGAACCTTAAAATGCCCAAGATGCAACTCACAGGCCACATGAAGTCCATAAAGAAGGAAGACCAAGTGGGGGTGATTCGGTCCTTCTTAGAAGGAGCAACAAAATACTCAAGGGAGCAAATATGGAGACAAAGTGAGGGACAGAAACTGAAGGAGGGGCCGTCTCAAGACCTTTCCACCTGAGTATCCATCCCATGTGCAGTCACCAAAGGTAGATGCTGATGTGGAAGTCAGGAAGTGCATGCTGATAAGAGCCTGATATGGATGTCTCCTCAGAGGTCTTCAAGAGTCTGACATATTCAGAGGCAGATGCTCACAACTAGCCATTGAAGTGATCATGGGGTTCTCAATGGAGGAGTTAGAGTGAAGACTGAAGGAGCTGAAAGGATTTGTGGCCCCATGAGGAGAGCAACAATACCAACCAACCACAGCTCCCAGGGTCTAAACCACCAGCCTGGGAGCACTTATGGAGGGATCCAGGGCCTTAGCTGAATATATAAGAGTGGAGGGCCCTGCTGGGCACAGGTGGAAGATGAGATCCTTGACCTCATGAAGGCTGGACGCCCCAGGGGGTGGGAGTTTTGAGGGTGGGGAGGTGGGAGTGGGGGGGTAGATAGAGGTTACATCCACAAAGAAGAAGGAGGAGGTGTGAGGGGATTGGGGGTTCCTGGGTGGGTGGGGGATGGGGTAAGGGGACAACATATGAAATGTAAATAAAACATCCAATAAAAAAATTAAAAAAAAAAAAAGAGATTTGGAGCTATTTGTTGGAGCCTGGAGGGCTCAGCCATAAA
>NW_021627459.1:0-1141 GCF_004785775.1 Grammomys surdaster | reverse complement strand
AGAGGACCACTCACAACATCCACAAACTGATGACCAGGATGCAGGGCTTCCATGGAAATTCTCCAGTAAATGACAAGCAGCAGTTTGCACACTGAGCCACACAAGCAGGAAGCATGTCCTTTTGTGTGCTTTAAAGCCTGTGATTGGCAGTGATCACATGTACATTTATACATGTAGCCACACAGGACTTCAAAAATATGTGTGAACATCCTAGTCACTCTGGGCATTAACCCGAGAGAACAGCCATACACACGGAGGCAAATACACATTCCTTTAGAGAGTCAAGTCCTACATCTTGACACATCCCACTGTCATGCTTTCAAATAAATACAAGTCAAGTACCACAAATATACACATACAAGACATGTGCATACAGCTCTGCCCCATTGCCTGTTGAATATTTCTTTGCTTCCAGGGGATTTCAGACAAGGTTCCAAGGTATTCATTTCTCTAACCATTACTGAGAAAATACTGCTCTTTATTTGGTCTCAGGTAGCTGTCCACAACCTTCCTTTTTCATTCCCAGCAATAATAACCCCTTTGCAGCTCATACATTCTAAGCCACTAAGAGCCCCTCTCTCACCATCTTATTCAGTGTTTGATTGTGAGCCCACAAGAGCCACTAATTTCTACTTCCTACCCCTTTGACCCCAGGATGGTCTATCACAAATCTCTGTGAGTGGAGCATACCCTAGGGAAACAAAATGGTATTGCTGGATATCAGGCAGTGGAAGAAGCTGATTATGGCCTTGATCCAGAGGTCTCCCACCCCCACCTTCCTGGGACAGCACTATAACCTATTGGAAGGAGACTGGGAAAGGCATGTTCAGAGCAGGTGCTGTTTGGCCATCTCCCTACTCACAGATCCCCAAAACCTCCATGACATGGTACCAACTTATGCTTGTCAGGGACTGGTCTTCAATCCACCCCAGCAAGATCTGCATCCTGGGTTCAGGACTCCAATCTCACCTCCCTCCCCATTTTTAATGTCCACTCACAGCAAAAACACACCACATTTCAGGCCACGGAGTTCTCTGTGGGTTACCCAAGGTGTCAAGGGCATGCGGCAAGGGTATATACTATCCACCTGGCATAGCTTCTCAGCATCCTCTGGCAGCATCACAGACACGATCTGTGTTCT
>NW_021627458.1:0-1141 GCF_004785775.1 Grammomys surdaster | reverse complement strand
AGAGGACCACTCACAACATCCACAAACTGATGACCAGGATGCAGGGCTTCCATGGAAATTCTCCAGTAAATGACAAGCAGCAGTTTGCACACTGAGCCACACAAGCAGGAAGCATGTCCTTTTGTGTGCTTTAAAGCCTGTGATTGGCAGTGATCACATGTACATTTATACATGTAGCCACACAGGACTTCAAAAATATGTGTGAACATCCTAGTCACTCTGGGCATTAACCCGAGAGAACAGCCATACACACGGAGGCAAATACACATTCCTTTAGAGAGTCAAGTCCTACATCTTGACACATCCCACTGTCATGCTTTCAAATAAATACAAGTCAAGTACCACAAATATACACATACAAGACATGTGCATACAGCTCTGCCCCATTGCCTGTTGAATATTTCTTTGCTTCCAGGGGATTTCAGACAAGGTTCCAAGGTATTCATTTCTCTAACCATTACTGAGAAAATACTGCTCTTTATTTGGTCTCAGGTAGCTGTCCACAACCTTCCTTTTTCATTCCCAGCAATAATAACCCCTTTGCAGCTCATACATTCTAAGCCACTAAGAGCCCCTCTCTCACCATCTTATTCAGTGTTTGATTGTGAGCCCACAAGAGCCACTAATTTCTACTTCCTACCCCTTTGACCCCAGGATGGTCTATCACAAATCTCTGTGAGTGGAGCATACCCTAGGGAAACAAAATGGTATTGCTGGATATCAGGCAGTGGAAGAAGCTGATTATGGCCTTGATCCAGAGGTCTCCCACCCCCACCTTCCTGGGACAGCACTACAACCTATTGGAAGGAGACTGGGAAAGGCATGTTCAGAGCAGGTGCTGTTTGGCCATCTCCCTACTCACAGATCCCCAAAACCTCCATGACATGGTACCAACTTATGCTTGTCAGGGACTGGTCTTCAATCCACCCCAGCGAGATCTGCATCCTGGGTTCAGGACTCCAATCTCACCTCCCTCCCCATTTTTAATGTCCACTCACAGCAAAAACACACCACATTTCAGGCCACGGAGTTCTCTGTGGGTTATCCAAGGTGTCAAGGGCATGCGGCAAGGGTATATACTATCCACCTGGCATAGCTTCTCAGCATCCTCTGGCAGCATCACAGACACGATCTGTGTTCT
>NW_021627457.1:0-1269 GCF_004785775.1 Grammomys surdaster | reverse complement strand
AGGGCAGGAGCCTCAGCAGAGGACCACTCACAACATCCACAAACTGAAGACCAGGATGCAGGGCTCCCATGGAAATTCTCCAGTAAATGACAAGCAGCAGTTTGCACACTGAGCCACACAAGCAGGAAGCATGTCCTTTTGTGTGCTTTAAAGCCTGTGATTGGCAGTGATCACATGTACATTTATACATGTAGCCGCACAGGACCTCAAAAACATATGTAAACAAGTCCCTGTCTGCACAAAACGAACACAAACAGCAGTGCACAAAGATGTAAACACACACAGAGTCACAGATACAGACAACACACACTTTCATATCTATAAAAAAAGAGAATACATTTACACACATGCAAGAATACACACAGGCACATGCTTGCACACATATGGGCTCCCTGCTTTCTCAAAGGTACATGCTCACACTTTGCCTACAGCTGCAATTTGCATCTGGCCTCCCTGCCAGACTCCATCTGGTAAGTGCCTAACCCATGTGCCTATTTCCCAAAAATATTTTATCAACAAAAGAGTTCCCTCTGACATGGATTGGTGTGCCTGTGTGACTTCCCTTGATAGGACTCCCAGTATTCACTAGTGCCCTCTTTCCAGCCTATCCACTCCAAGTCCCAGGAGCCCCTGCTTAGCTCTCTAAATGTGCATCCAGCTACAAGAGGAGACTCCCGCCTCTCTTACCACCTGACTCAGTCTTGATTGTGAGTCCACAGGAGCTCCAACGCCTTGCTCTCCACCCCTTCCAGCCCAGAACAGTCTGTCTCCAATTGCTGGAAGCAAAACTACCCCCTTCCAAAAGAAGGACTTCATTGCTAGATATCAGGCTGTGACAGAAGCTGTCTGTGGCCCTAAGCCAGTGCCTCCCCCCTTTCCTGGGAAAACTTTGAAACTGGTAGTGAGGAGAGCTACACTCTAGAAAAGCGTATTCAAAGCAGAAGCTTGGGGCAAGAGGCATTCCTCTGCCACCTCCTCGTCCTCAAGCCCAGGATCTGCATGGCATGGTAACAAATCAAGCCATGCTTGGCAGTGACTGGTCTCCACACTGCCACCCAAGCAGGATCTGCATCTTGTATCTGGGCCACCAATCTCACCTCCCTCCTCATTCCCAATGTCCACTCACAGCAAGAAAACACCACATTTCAGGCCACGGAGTTCTCTGTGGGCCACCCAGGGCTCCAGGTGCATCCGACGGGGGAGCATGCTCTCCACCTGGTGCAGCTTCTCAGCATCCTCTGGCAGCATCACAGACACGATCTGTGTTCT
>NW_021627456.1:0-1196 GCF_004785775.1 Grammomys surdaster | reverse complement strand
GTCCTTCTTAGAAGTAACAAAATATTCAAGGGAGCAAATAGAGATGAACTGTAAAGCAGAGAGTAGAGGAGGGGCCATCTGCACACAGCCCATCCTGGGGATCCATCCCATATGCAATCAACAAACATGGACACTGTTGTGGATGCTCGGAAGTGCATTCTGACAGGAGCCATATATCCCTGTCTCGTGAGAGGCTCTGCCAGAATCTGACATATACAGAGGCAGATGCTTTGAGCTAACCATTTGAACTGATCATGGGTTCCCCAATGGAGGAAGTAGAGAGAAGACTGAAGGAGCTGAAGGGGCTCTCAGCCCCATAGGAAGAACAACAATAGCAACCAACCGGCGCTCCCAGGGTCTAAACCGCCAGCCTGGGAACACACATAAAGGGACCCATGGCTTCAGCTGTATATGCAGTGGAGGACGACCTTGTAGGGCATTGGTGGGAGAGGAGGTCCTTGGTCATGTGAAGGCATGATGCCCCAGTATGGGGTAATTCGAGGGCAGAGAGGGAGTAGTGGGTGGATGGGCGGGGGCGTATCCTCACAAGCAGCGGCGGGAGACAGGATAGGGAGTTTCTAGGGGTTGGAAATGCAGAAAGGGGATAACATCTGAATAGTGAATAAGTAGAATATCCCATAAAAAGAATACATTTACAGCTGTAGCCATGGGTCCTTCCCTGTGTGCTCCCAGGCTGGTGGTTTAGGCCCTGGGATCACTGCTTGGTTGGTATTGTTGCTCTCCCCATGAGGCCTCAAACACTTTCAGCTACTTCAGTCTTCTCTCTAACTCCTCCATTGGGAACCCCATGATTAGTTCAATGGTTAGCTATGAGCATATGCCTCTGTATATGTCAGCCTCCAACAGACCTTGATGGAGACAGATATATCAGGTTCCTGTCAGCATGCACTTCCTGGCATCCACATCAGCTCAGCCTCTACCTTTGGTGACTGCACATGGAATGGATACCCAAGTGGAACAGTCTCCTGACGACCCCTCCTTCAGTTTCTGTCCCATACATTGTCTCCATATTTGCTCCCGTGAGTATTTTGTTATTCCTTCTTAGAAGGACTGAAGCACCCAGACTTTGGTCTTCCTTCTTCCTAAGATTCATGTGGCCTGTGAGTTATATCTTGGGTATTGCAAGCTTTTGGCCTAACATCCAATTATCAGTGAGTGCATACAATGTGTGTTCT
>NW_021627455.1:0-1174 GCF_004785775.1 Grammomys surdaster | reverse complement strand
CCAAGTGTGGGTGCTTCAGTCCTTCTTAGAAGTAACAAAATATTCAATGGAACAAATACAGAGATGAAGTGTAAAGCAGAGAGTAGAGGAGGGGCCATCTACAGACTGCCCATCCTGGGGATCCATCCCATGTACAGTCAACAAACATGTACACTGTTGTGGATGCTAGGAATTGCATGCTGACAGGAGCCAGATATCCCTGTCTCCTGAGAGGCTCTGCCAGAATCTGACATATACAGAGGCAGATGCTTTGAGCTAACCATTTGAACTGATCATGGGTTCCCCAATGGAGGAAGTAGAGAGAAGACTGAAGGAGCTGAAGGGGCTCTCAGCCCCATAGGAAGAACAACAATACCAACCAACCAGAGCTCCCAAGGTCTAAACCACCAGCATGGGAACACACATAAAGGGACCCATGGCTTCAGCTGTATATGCAGTGGAGGACGACCTTGTAGGGCATTGATGGGAGAGGAGGTCCTTGGTCATGTGAAGGCAGGATGCCCCAGTGTGGGGTAATTCGAGGGCAGAGAGGGAGTAGTGGATGGATGGGCAGGCACACATCCTCAAAAGCAGCAGCAGGGGGACAGGAAAGGAATTTCTAGGGGTTGGAATTGCAGAAAGGGGATAACATCTGAAATGTAATAAGTAGAATATCCCATAAAAAGAATACATTTACAGCTGTAGCCATGGGTCCTCCCCTGTGTGCTCTCAGGCTGGTGGTTTAGGCCCTGGGATCTCTGCTTGGTTGGTATTGTTGCTCTCCCCATGAGGCCTCAAACACTTTCAGCTCCTTCCGTCTTCTCTCTAACTCCTCCATTGGGAACCCCATGATTAGTTCAATGGTTAGCTATGGGCATATCCCTTTGTATATGTCAGCCTCCAGCAGACCTTGACGGAGACAGATATATCAGGCTCCTGTCAGCATGCACTTCCTGGCATCCACATCAGCTCAGCCTCTACCTTTGGTGACTGCACATAGGATGGATACCCAAGTGGAACAGTCTCCTGATGACCCCTCCTTCAGTTTCTGTCCCATACTTTGTCTCCATATTTGCTCCCGTGAGTATTTTGTTATTGCTTCTTAGAAGGACTGAAGCACCCACACTTTGGTCTTCCTTCTTCCTAAGATTCATGTGGCCTGTGAGTTATATCTTGGGTATTGCAAGCCTTTGGC
>NW_021627454.1:0-1025 GCF_004785775.1 Grammomys surdaster | reverse complement strand
AATCTACTGGGTTACAAAATCCAGCTTAAATAAGCACTGGTCCTCCAGTCAGCAATTCAAAATAGGTGCTGTGCTCATTACAGAATCAAGACTGATAAAGCTGACTGAAAGCTTCCCCAGTGAAGCATTCAATCAACACCATGTATAAAGTAAAAATCAGACAGTGTTCCAACCACTTGATTTCAAACCAAGTAGATTCTACGTTTAGAAACGCTAAAAAAGTGTTTCATTATAAATACGGAAGGAACAAAACATCACTGCGTCAGTCCAGAAACTACCAAGAAAACAGTAGGAGGGCAATAAATAGAGAGTGTAGTCCAGTTTGCTCTTTTCTGTTTAAACCCCACAGCATTTGCAAATGCCCACATTTCTAGTGCCATCAAATAGATTCAGAATATTGTTCATCCATTCATACATTCACTATCTGGCCAAGTAGCCTGGAGAGCCCTCCCTCTGGTCAGCCATTCATTTGATCTTAACATCATGGTGAAAGGAAGACCAGAGAACAGCCGATGTCAGAATCAACAGAAATCACGGACTCTCCTTTGAATCAAGATCTCCTTTAGATTGGTGGCAATGGCAGCACTTACGGAGGTCAGAATGTTTAGGATTAACTTTCTGCTCTGACTTAGTGGACATTCCCATCACTACTTAGTAAGTTAGTGAAGGCATGGTAGGCACTCCCTTAAAGCTAATTAAAGTGCACTACACGGCCTATCATTTCCATGGAGTTTTCTTTTTTAATGGGTTCTCCTTGCTCATCACCCCGGAGACTGAATTCTTTTCACTTGATACATTCAGTTTTGTCATTTATCATTTATTTTTATTTTGAACAAAAGTCCATGCCAATAAGAAGGCCACACTCTTATTATGTCTTAGGAAAAAAATTAAGCAAGGGACCATTTTCCAAACTCATCTGGGGTGTAAGATTATAATAAGCCCACAGTGTAACTGTGTATTGCTTCATCAGGGGTGATGAAAAAAACCATAGGACTGTAAATGCAGGAGCAACTATTAAAACAGTA
>NW_021627453.1:0-1020 GCF_004785775.1 Grammomys surdaster | reverse complement strand
AATCTACTGGGTTACAAAATCCAGCTTAAATAAGCACTGGTCCTCCAAGTAGCAATTCAAAATAGGTGCTGTGCTCATTACAGAATCAAGACTGATAAAGCTGACCGAAAGCTTCCCCAATGAAGCATTCAATCAACACTGTGTATAAAGTAAAAATCAGACAGTGTTCCAACCACTTGATTTCAAACCAAGTAGATTCTACGTTTAGAAACGCTAAAAAAAAAAAGTGTTTCATTATAAATACGGAAGGAACAAAACATCACTGTTTCAGCCCAGAAACTACCAAGAAAACAGTAGGAGGGCAATAAATAGAGAGCGTAGTCCAGTTTGCTCTTTTCTGTTTAAATCCCACAGCATTTGCAAATGCCCACACTTCTAGTGCCATTAAATAGATTCAGAATATTGTTCATCCATTCATACATTCACTATCTGGCCAAGTAGCCTGGAGAGCCCTCCCTCTGGTCAGCCATTCATTTGATCTTAACACCATGGTGAAAGGAAGACCAGAGAACAGAGATATCAGAATCAACAGAAATCACGGACTCTCCTTTGAATCAAGATCTCCTTTAGATTGGTGGCAATGGCGGCACTTACTGAGGTCAGAATGTTTAGGATTAACTTTCTGCTTTGATTTAGTGGACATTCCCATCACTGCTTAGTAAGTTAGTGAAGGCATGGTAGGCACTCCATTAAAGCTAATTAAAGTGCACTACACGGTCTATCATTTCCATGGAGTTTTCTTTTTTAATGGGTTCTCCTTGCTCATCACCCCAGAGACTGAATTCTTTTCTCTTGATACATTCAGTTTTGTCATTTATCTTCCACAAAAGTTCATGCCAATAAGAAGGCCACATTCTTATTATGTCTTAGGAAAAAAATTAAGCAAGGGACCATTTTCCAAACTCATCTGGGGTGTAAGATTATAATAAGCCCACAGTGTAACAGTGTATTGCTTCATCAGGGGTGGTAAAAAAAAAAAACCATAGGACTGTAAATGCAGGAGCAACTATTAAAACAGTA
>NW_021627452.1:0-1198 GCF_004785775.1 Grammomys surdaster | reverse complement strand
CTCCCCTTCACACTGCCCTGAATGCTTTGCTAGCAAAGATTTGCCCTGAAGCATCAAGTGATAGCAGAAATCACCTTCCTGCTAGCTAAATCCACAGATATTGTGTGTCCACCAGAGTTTAGTCCTGAGTAGATACACATCCCTCCAGGCATACAGTCTTCTCCAGAAATAGGTAGGGTCATCAATATGGGCCATCGTGGTATACTAAGCTAATCACCCAAATCTCTTTGGCTTAAGGAGAGATTCCAAAAGTGGCTTTAGCCTTTTTCTTAACAACCCACTCGGACAGTCCAATGGTGGAGGGCATTCTATCCAGAGCTCTATAAGATGAGGACATTTTAAAATGGGCATAATATGTATGCTTTAAATATATTAATGCAGTTTTATGGAGTAGTAAATGCACAAAGAAAAGTTCACAATTTGCTAATTTTTCACAGAGTGCCAACGAAGAAGGCATATCTCACCTATTCTGGCTAGTCTTACATCAAGTTGACACAAGCTAGAGTTATTTGAAAAGACGGAATCTCAATTGAAAAAGAATGACTCTGTAAGATCCAACTGTAGGGCATTTTCTTAATTATTAATTGATGAGGGACAGCCCAGCATATTGAGAGGGGGGCGGAGGGCATCATCCCTGGGCTGGTATAAAAAAGAAAAAGAAAAAAAAAAGCATGCTGATCAAGCTATGTGGAACAGACCAGTAAGCAGCACCCCTCCATGGCCTGTGCATCCAGCTGTGACACCAGGTTTCTGCCCTGTTTGAGTTCCTGTACTGACTTTCTTCAATGATGAGCAGCTATATGGAAATATAAGCCACATAAAACCTTTCCCCCCCAGCTTGCTTTTTGGCCATGGTATTTCATTGCAACAATAGAAACCCTAACTTAGACATCACCTTTACCACAAAAGATGTTGAACCCCTAATCCCACCACTGTATGCAGATTATCCCTAATTTTACATGTGTAACATTGTCCTGAATGGATTTCTAACAGTAAACCAGGGGAGTCCTCAACATGGTACTACCTATACCATGATGTAAATCATCATTCTAGAAAAGCCCTCACACCAGTGGAATTAACCAGCAGGAAAGTGTGGTTTTTTTTGTTTGTTTTTGTTTTTTTTTTTTTTTTTTGGTACCACTTGATGCTTAAGGGCAAATCTTTGCTAGCAAAGCATTCAGGGCAGTGTGAAGGGGAG
>NW_021627451.1:0-1024 GCF_004785775.1 Grammomys surdaster | reverse complement strand
CATCGTATTTATGATTGGGCCTGGCTTTGTGAGGGTATCTATTTTTTCCATTAATATTTGTGGTAGCCGGTTAGCTGTGCCTTCTGTGGTATTGGGCAGGCATATCAGTCCTCGGCTCCATAAGGGAACTGGGACTGGGGCATTCCCTTTATGGGTATGAGGGTCCTTCCCCATATCTGTGGCAAAGTTTTGTTGGTCTTGGTGGTGCCCGAGGTCACCAACATGGTCAGCAAGAGATTTGCCATGAGCTTTCAGCTTTAGAGAGAGAAAAGTGAACAAGGCATGATTGAGAGTATTTCAGGGGGACTCCTTCTGAGGGGGTACCGTTCCCCCTCTTTTGTTTTTAAAGCCAATTTTTCAGAGTTCTTGTAAAATCAGGGCAGAAGCGCCAACAGTTGCTCCTTCCACACTCAGAGAGTCATGAAGGCCTTATTTAAGGATATATAAATCTATATTAATAATCTTTTGTCAAAGGACTTTTATAGCTCCACTGACAATTAATCAGACTATATGATATATCGATTAGAAATAGCTTTTTCTACTTTTTGTGAGATTACCTCTCTTTTGTCAATTAACTGTTGAGGAAGTTAGGGTTTACCTCTCTCTTGAGAATATTGAACAGAGATTTAAATTCTTTTGTGGAGAGCTTAAAATAGTATCTTAGCCAATTTGCATCTCCTAGAAACTTTTGAAATTAATTTAAAATAAATAGACTCCCTTTTTTTTAAATCCTTTATCTGTGTGGGGTTTTTATTGGGTATTATACGTATTTACCTTTCAATGTTGTCTCCTTTCTCATTCTCCCCCCAAATCCCTTATCCCCTACCCCTTCCTCCTAATTTTTGTGATGGTGTGCTCCAAACATCCTCCCAGTCCCATCTCCCTGCTCTCGAATTCCAACACAGTAGGGGATCCAAACTTTTGGGGACCTTGGCCCTCCACTTTCACTGGAGTCTAACATGGTCACCCTCAATTCTCTATACAGGTGCGTGAGTCCCTCCCTTTGTGCTCTCTGGTTGGTGGT
>NW_021627450.1:0-1024 GCF_004785775.1 Grammomys surdaster | reverse complement strand
CATCGTATTTATGATTGGGCCTGGCTTTGTGAGGGTATCTATTTTTTTCATTAATATTTGTGGTAGCCGGTTAGCTGTGCCTTCTGTGGTATTGGGCAGGCATATCAGTCCTCGGCTCCATAAGGGAACTGGGACTGGGGCATTCCCTTTATGGGTATGAGGGTCCTTCCCCATATCTGTGGCAAAGTTTTGTTGGTCTTGGTGGTGCCCGAGGTCACCAACATGGTCAGCAAGAGATTTGCCATGAGCTTTCAGCTTTAGAGAGAGAAAAGTGAACAAGGCATGATGGAGAGTATTTCAGGGGGACTCCTTCTGAGGGGGTACCGTTCCCCCTCTTTTGTTTTTAAAGCCAATTTTTCAGAGTTCTTGTAAAATCAGGGCAGAAGCGCCAACAGTTGCTCCTTCCACACTCAGAGAGTCATGAAGGCCTTATTTAAGGATATATAAATCTATATTAATAATCTTTTGTCAAAGGACTTTTATAGCTCCACTGACAATTAATCAGACTATATGATATATTGATTAGAAATAGCTTTTTCTACTTTTTGTGAGATTACCTCTCTTTTGTCAATTAACTGTTGAGGAAGTTAGGGTTTACCTCTCTCTTGAGAATATTGAACAGAGATTTAAATTCTTTTGTGGAGAGCTTAAAATAGTATCTTAGCCAATTTGCATCTCCTAGAAACTTTTGAAATTAATTTAAAATAAATAGACTCCCTTTTTTTTAAATCCTTTATCTGTGTGGGGTTTTTATTGGGTATTATACGTATTTACCTTTCAATGTTGTCTCCTTTCTCATTCTCCCCCCAAATCCCTTATCCCCTACCCCTTCCTCCTAATTTTTGTGATGGTGTGCTCCAAACATCCTCCCAGTCCCATCTCCCTGCTCTCGAATTCCAACACAGTAGGGGATCCAAACTTTTGGGGACATTGGCCCTCCACTTTCACTGGAGTCTAACATGGTCACCCTCAATTCCCTATACAGGTGCGTGAGTCCCTCCCTTTGTGCTCTCTGGTTGGTGGT
>NW_021627449.1:0-1557 GCF_004785775.1 Grammomys surdaster | reverse complement strand
TTAATACGTACTCAAGAGATAATGTAATGATGTTCTCAGAGAACTTTTTTTTTTTTTTGCTTTTCATTTTACTGTTTTTATTATCATTTATTTTATTTTTTTTTTAATTCTTTTATTGGATGTTTTATTTACATTTCATATGTTGTCCCCTTACCCCATCCCCCCAGGAACCCCCAATCCCCTCACACCTCCTCCTTCTTCTTTGTGGATGTAACCTCTATCTACCCCCCCACTCCCACCTCCCCACCCTCAAAACTCCCACCCCCTGGGGCGTCCAGCCTTCATGAGGTCAAGGATCTCATCTTCCACCTGTGCCCAGCAGGGCCCTCCACTCTTATATATTCAGCTAAGGCCCTGGATCCCTCCATAAGTGCTCCCAGGCTGGTGGTTTAGACCCTGGGAGCTGTGGTTGGTTGGTATTGTTGCTCTCCTCATGGGGCCACAAATCCTTTCAGCTCCTTCAGTCTTCACTCTAACTCCTCCATTGAGAACCCCATGATCACTTCAATGGCTAGTTGTGAGCATCTGCCTCTGAATATGTCAGACTCTTGAAGACCTCTGAGGAGACATCCATATCAGGCTCTTATCAGCATGCACTTCCTGACTTCCACATCAGCATCTACCTTTGGTGACTGCACATGGGATGGATACTCAGGTGGAAAGGTCTTCAGACGGCCCCTCCTTCAGTTTTTGTCCCTCGCTTTGTCTCCATATTTGCTCCCTTGAGTATTTTGTTGCTCCTTCTAAGAAGGACCGAATCACCCCCACTTGGTCTTCCTTCTTTATGGACTTCATGTGGCCTGTGAGTTGCATCTTGGGCATTTTAAGGTTCTGGGCTAATATCCAATAATCAGTGAGTGAATACCATGTGTGTTCTTTTGTGATTGGCTTACCTCACTCAGTATGATAATTTCTAGTTCCATCCATTTACCTAGGAACCTCTCAAATTCATTGTTTTTAATAGCTGAGTAATACTCCATTGTGTAAATATACCACATTTTTTTGAATCCATTCCTCAGTTGAAGGACATCTGGGTTCTTTCCAGCTCCTGGCTATTATAAATAAGGCTGCTATGAACATAGTTGAGCATATGTCCTTGTTATATGTTCGAGCATCTTCTGGGTATATGCCTAGGAGTGGTATAGCTGGATCCTCGGGTAATGCTATGTCCAATTTTCTGAGGAACCGCCACACTGATTTCCAAAGTGGTTGCACCATCTTGCAGTCCCACCAACAATGGAGGAGTGTTCCTCTTTCTCCACACCCTCGCCAGCATCTACTATCACCTGAGTTTTTAATCTTAGCCATTCTGACTGGTGTGAGATGGAATCTCAGGGTTGTTTTGATTTGCATTTCCCTGACGACTAAGGATGCCGAGCATTTCTTTAGGTGCTTCTCGGCCATTCGAGTTTCTTCTGTTGAAAATTCTTTGTTAAGCTCTATACCCCATTTTTTAATAGGGTAATTTGGTTGCCTGGAGTCTAATTTCTTGAGTTCTTTGTATATATTGGAGAACTTTAAAGAAACCCAAGGCTTTCTCTTTGTTTTTAGTCACCA
>NW_021627448.1:0-2460 GCF_004785775.1 Grammomys surdaster | reverse complement strand
AATGCCTTTTAATGTGGAAAAGATAGGTCGTAAGTTCAAGACTTTCTTTTTTTTTTTTTTTTATTTTTTTTTTAATTTTTTTATTGGATGTTTTATTTACATTTCATATGTTGTCCCCTTACCCCATCCCCCACCCACCCAGGAACCCCCAATCCCCTCACACCTCCTCCTTCTTCTTTGTGGATGTAACCTCTATCTACCCCCCCACTCCCACCTCCCCACCCTCAAAACTCCCACCCCCTGGGGCGTCCAGCCTTCATGAGGTCAAGGATCTCATCTTCCACCTGTGCCCAGCAGGGCCCTCCACTCTTATATATTCAGCTAAGGCCCTGGATCCCTCCATAAGTGCTCCCAGGCTGGTGGTTTAGACCCTGGGAGCTGTGGTTGGTTGGTATTGTTGCTCTCCTCATGGGGCCACAAATCCTTTCAGCTCCTTCAGTCTTCACTCTAACTCCTCCATTGAGAACCCCATAATCACTTCAATGGCTAGTTGTGAGCATCTGCCTCTGAATATGTCAGACTCTTGAAGACCTCTGAGGAGACATCCATATCAGGCTCTTATCAGCATGCACTTCCTGACTTCCACATCAGCATCTACCTTTGGTGACTGCACATGGGATGGATACTCAGGTGGAAAGGTCTTCAGACGGCCCCTCCTTCAGTTTTTGTCCCTCGCTTTGTCTCCATATTTGCTCCCTTGAGTATTTTGTTGCTCCTTCTAAGAAGGACCGAATCACCCCCACTTGGTCTTCCTTCTTTATGGACTTCATGTGGCCTGTGAGTTGCATCTTGGGCATTTTAAGGTTCTGGGCTAATATCCAATAATCAGTGAGTGAATACCATGTGTGTTCTTTTGTGATTGGCTTACTTCACTCAGGATGATAATTTCTAGTTCCATCCATTTACCTAGGAACCTCTCGAATTCATTGTTTTTAATAGCTGAGTAATACTCCATTGTGTAAATATACCACATTTTTTGAATCCATTCCTCAGTTGAAGGACATCTGGGTTCTTTCCAGCTCCTGGCTATTATAAATAAGGCTGCTATGAACATAGTTGAGCATATGTCCTTATTATATGTTCGAGCACCTTCTGGGTATATGCCTAGGAGTGGTATAGCTGGATCCTCGGGTAATGCTATGTCCAATTTTCTGAGGAACCGCCAGACTGATTTCCAAAGTGGTTGCACCATCTTGCAGTCCCACCAACAATGGAGGAGTGTTCCTCTTTCTCCACACCCTCGCCAGCATCTACTATCACCTGAGTTTTTAATCTTAGCCATTCTGACTGGTGTGAGATGGAATCTCAGGGTTGTTTTGATTTGCATTTCCCTGACGACTAAGGATGCTGAACATTTCTTTAGATGCTTCTCGGCCATTCGAGTTTCTTCCGTTGAAAATTCTTTGTTAAGCTCTATACCCCATTTTTTAATAGGGTAATTTGGTTGTCTGGAGTCTAATTTCTTGAGTTCTTTGTATATATTGGATATTAGCCCTCTATCAGATGAAGGATTGGTAAAGATCTTTTCCCAATTTGTTGGTTGTCGTTTTGTCCTATTGACAGTGTCCTTTGCCTTACAGAAACTTTGCAATTTTATGAAGTCCCATTTGTCAATTCTCGATCTTAGAGCATATGCCATTGGAGTTCTGTTCAGGAACTTTTCCCCTGTGCCCAAGTATTCGAGGCTTTTCCCCACCTTCTCTTCTATTAGTTTCAGTGTATCTGGTTTTATGTGGAGGTCCTTTATCCACTTAGATTTGAGCTTTGTACAAGGGGATAAGAATGGATCAATTTTCATTCTTCTACATGTTGTCCTCCAGTTGAACCAGCACCATTTGTTGAAAATGCTGTCCTTTTTCCACTGGACAGTTTTAGCTCCTTTGTCAAAGATCAAGTGACCATAGGAGTGTGGGTTCATTTCTGGGTCTTCAATTCTATTCCATTGATCTTCCTGCCTGTCTCTGTACCAATACCAGGTAGTTTTTATCACTATTGCTCTGTAGTACAGCTTGAGGTCAGGGATGGTGATTCCTCCCGAAGTTCTTTTATTGTTGAGAATAGTTTTCGCTATCCTAGGTTTTTTGTTATTCCATATGAATTTGAGAATTTCCTTTTCTAACTCTGTGAAGAATTGAGTTGGGATTTTAATGGGGATTGCATTGAATCTGTAGATTGCTTTTGGCAAGATGGCCATTTTTATTATATTAATCCTGCCAATCCATGAGCATGGGAGATCTTTCCATCTTCTGAGATCTTCTTCAATTTCTTTCTTCAGAGACTTGAAGTTCTTGTCATACAGGTCTTTCACTTGCTTGGTTAGATTCACACCAAGGTATTTTATATTATTTGCAACTATTGTGAAGGGTGTCATTTCCCTAATTTCTTTTTCAGTCTGTTTATCTTTCATGTAGAGGACTTTCTATGATAAATATCAGTATTTCACTTCTTCATCTCATATGC
>NW_021627447.1:0-1579 GCF_004785775.1 Grammomys surdaster | reverse complement strand
GTCAGAAATAAATGAACATGAATAATCAATATTCAGCATTCGTGGATAACAGTAAATCAGAAACAAACGAACTTGATTAATCAATAGTCATCAGTCAGAGTTCAGAGTAAATTAGAAATATATAAAGGTGAAATATCATTAGTCATCAGTCATAGATAATAGTAAGTCTGAAATAAATGAACATGAATAATCAACATTCAGCATTCATGGAAAATAGTAAATCAGAAAAAAACTAACTTGATTAATCAAAGTCATCAGTAAGAGTTCATAGTAAATCAGAAATATATAAATGTGAAATATCATTAGTCATCAGTCTTAGATAATAGTAAGTAAGAAATAAATGAACATGAATAATCAATAATCACGATTCGTGGATAATAGTAACTAAGAAAAAATAAACATGAACAACCAATAGTCAGATGTCATAGTTAATAGGAAATGAGAAATATATAAACCTGGAATGTCAATAGTCATCTCTCATACATAGTATTAAGTCAGAAATAAATCAACATGAATAATCAATATTCAGCATTCGTGGTAATATTAAATGAGAAATAAATGAACTTGATTGATCAATAGTAATCAGTCATACTTAATTGAAAAGAAAAAAATAAAGCTGAAATATCATTAGTCATCAGTCATAGATAATATTAAGTCAGAAATAAATGAACATGAACAACCAATAGTCATATGTCATAGTTAATAGGAAATCAGAAATATATAAATTTGAAATATCTTTAGTCATCAGTCATAGATAATAGTAAGTCAGAAATAAATGAACATGAAGAATCAACATTCAGCATTCGTGGACAATAGTAAATCAGAAACAAATGAACTTGATTAATCAATAGTCATCAGTCAGAATTCATAGTAAATCAGAAAAATATAAATGTGAAATATCCTTAGTCATCAGTCGTAGATAATAGTAAGTCAGAAATAAATGAACATGAATAATCAATAATCACGATTCGTGGATAATAGTACCTCAAAAATAAATGAACATGAACAACCAATATTCAGATGTCATAGTTAATAGGAAATGAGAAATATATAAACATGAAATATCAATAGTCATCAGTCATAGAAAATAGTAAGTCAGAAATAAATGAACATGAATTATCAACATTCAGCATTCGTGGTAATATTAAATCAGAAACAAACGAACTTGATTAATCAATAGTCATCAGTCAGATTTCATAGTAAATCAGAAATATATAAAGGTGAAATATCATTAGTCATCAGTCATAGATAATATTAATTCAGAAATAAATGAACATGAATAAAAATATTCACGATCTGTAGATAATAGTAAATCAGAAACAAAAGAACTTGATTATTTAATAGTCATGACTCAGAGATCATAGTAAATCAGAAATATATAAAGGTGAAATATCATTAGTCATTAGTCATAGATAATAGTAATTCAGAAATAAATGAACATGAACAACCAATAGTCATATGTCATAGTTAATAGGATATTAGAAATATATAAATGTGAAATATCATTAGTCATCAGTCATAGATAATAGTAAGTCAGAAATAAATGAACATGAATAATCAATATTCAGCATTCGTGGAT
>NW_021627446.1:0-1943 GCF_004785775.1 Grammomys surdaster | reverse complement strand
CTAATGTAAATGTAAGCGAAATTCAGCACATCCTTACTTGCAGTGCTAAAAGCAAGTACAACAGAGCTGAAAACACCTAAATCATGTTATATGTGATATTTCGATTAGGAAGTGTGTTTGTTTTACAGCAGAAAAACTTGTACCACCCTGCCACATATCTTACTTGGTTTCATGTGGAATGTCCAAGTAAGTTGCCATCTTCCAACAGAAAAGCACATTAGTATGAATAGAAAAACCCTAATGTAAAGAAAAGTGTAATTCAGCACATTCATACTTGCAAAGCTAAAGGCAAGCACAACACAGCTGAAAACACCTAAATCACGTTACATGTGACATTTCAGTTAGGAAGTGTGTTTGGTTTACAGCAGAAACACTTGTACCACCCAGCCATGAATCTTACTTGGTTTCATATGGAATGTCCATGTAATTTGCTAGATTCCATCAGAAAAGGACATTAAAACTTATTGAACAACCCTAATGTAAAGATAAGTGCAATTCAGCACATTCTTACTTGCAGAGCTAAAGGCATGTACAATGCAGCTGAAAACACCTAAATCATGTTATATGTGACATTTCAGTTAGGATGAGTGAATGGTTTACAGCAGAAACACTTGTACCACCCGGCCTTGAATCTTACTTGGTTTCATATGGAATGTCCAAGTAAGTTGCTAGATTCCAACAGAAAAACACATTAGAACGTATTGACGAACACAAATGTAAAGAAAAGCTCAATCCACCACATTCTTTCTTTCAGAGCAAAAGGCAAGTAAAACAGAGCTGAAAACACCTAAATAATATTACATGTGACATTTCAGTTAGGAAGTGTTTTTGTTTCACAGCAGAAACACTTGTACCAACCGGCCATGTATCTTACTTTGTTTCATGTGGAATGTCCAAGTAAGTTGCTAGATTCTAGCAGAAAAGCACATTAGCACCTATTGAACAACCCGAATGTAAAGATAAGCGTAATTCACCTCATTCATACTTGCAGAGCTAAAGGCATGTACAACACAGCTGAAAAGAACTAAATCATGTTACATGTGACATTTCAGTTAGGAAGTGTGTTTGGTTTACAGCAGAAACACTTGTAATACACGGCCATGTATCTTACATTATTTCATATGGAATGTCCAAGTAAGTTGCTAGATTCCAACAGAAAAACACATTAGAACGTATTGAACAACCCTAATGTAAAGATAAGCGCAATTCAACACATTCTTACTTTCACAGCTAAAGCCAAGTACAACACAGCTGAAAACACTTAAATCATGTTACAGGTGACATTTCAGTTGGGAAGTGTGTTTGTTTTACCGCAGAAACTCTTGTTCCACCTGGCCATGTATTTTTCATTGTTTCATATTGAATGTCCATGTAAGTTGCTAGATTCCTGCAGAAAAGCACATTGGAACATATTGAACAACCCTAATGTAAAGATGAGCGTAATTCAGCACATTCTTACTTGCAGAGCTAAAGGCAAGTACAACACAGCTGAAAACACCTAAATCATGTTACATGTGACATTTCAGTTAGGAAGTTTGTTTGTTTCACAGCAGAAACACTTGTACCAACCGGCCATGTATCTTACTTTGTTTCATGTGGAATGTCCAATTAAGTTGCTAGATTCTAGCAGAAAAGCACATTAGCACCTATTGAACAACACTAATGTAAAGATAAGGGTAATTCAGCACGTTCTTACTTTCAGAGCTAAAGGCAAGTAAAACAGAGCTGAAAACACCTAAATCATATTATATGTGACATTTCAGTTAGGAGGAGTGTATGGTTTACAGCGGAAACACTTGTAACACCCAGCCATGTATCTTACATTGTTTCATGTGGAATGTCTTAGAAAGTTGCTAGATTCCAGCAGAAAAGCACATTAGAATGTATTGAACAACGCTAATGTAAATGTAAGCGAAATTCAGCACATCCTTACTTGCAGTGCT
>NW_021627445.1:0-1230 GCF_004785775.1 Grammomys surdaster | reverse complement strand
AAGTAAGTTGCTAGATTCCAATAGATAAGCACTATAGAACGTGTTGAACAAACCTAATGTAAAGATACACGCATTGCAGTGTATTCTTACTTCCAGGTAAAAGGCAAGTACAACAGAGCTGAAAACACCTAAATCATGTTACATGTGACATTTCAGTTAGCAAGTGTGTTTGGTTTAAAGCAGAAACACTTTTAACACCTGGCAATGTATCTTTCATTGTTTCATATGGAATGTCCAAGTAAGTTGCTAGATTCCAGCAGAAAAGCACTATAGAATGTATTGAACAAACCTAATGTAAAGATACACTCATTGCAGTGTATTCTTAATTCCACAGCTAAAGACAAGAACAAAAGAGCTGAAAACACCTAAATCATGTTACATGTGACATTTCAGTTAGGAAGTGTGTTTTGTTTAACAGAGAAACACTTTTAACACCCGGCCATGTATCTTTCATTGTTTCATATGTAAAGTCCAAGTAAGTTACTAGATTCCAATAGAAAAGCAGTAAGGAACGTGTTGAACAAACCTAATGTAAAGATGCACGCATTGCAGTGTATTCTTACTTCCAGAGCTAAAGGCCAGTACAACACAGCTGAAAACACCTAAATCATGTCACATGTGACATTTCACTTAGGAAGTGAATTTGGTTTAAAGCAGAAACACTTTTAACACCCGGCCATGTATCTTTCATTGTTCGATATGGAATTTCCATGTAAATTGCTAGATTCCAGCAGAAAAGCACTATAGAACATACTGAACAAACCTCATGTAAAGATACTCGCTTTGCAGTGTATTCTTACTTCCAGAGCTAAAGGCAAGTACAACACAGCTGAAAACACCTAACTCATGTTACATGTGACATTTCAGTTAGTAAGTGTGTTTGGTTTAAAGCAGAAACACTTTTAACAACGGGCCATGTATCTTTCATTGTTTGATATGGAATGTCCAAGTAAGTTGCGAGATTCCAGCAGAAAAGCACTATAGAAAATATTGAACAAACCTAATGTAAAGATACACTCATTGCAATGTATTCTTACTTCCAAAGCTAAAGGCAAGTACAACGCAGCTGAAAACACCTAACTCATGTTACATGTGACATTTCATTTAGGAAGTTTTTTTGGTTTAAAGCAGAAACACTTTTAACACCCGGTCATGTATCTTTCATTGTTTATATGGAATGTCCAAGTAAGTTGCTAGATTCCAATAGATAAGCACTATAGAACGTGTTGA
>NW_021627444.1:0-1515 GCF_004785775.1 Grammomys surdaster | reverse complement strand
CCAAGTAAATGTTCAATTTTGTCAGGAAAAACTGTTTTAAATCACATTCCTTTACCAATCAAAACGTCTCCTTATCAATTTTCTATTTTTTATGGAGTATAAATGCAAATTTCTCCTTGTTCATTACTTTCTTTGGTTTCTCTTCCATTTGATTATAGTTTATTATCGACTGTGTAATACTTCTTCAAGTTTTCACTATATATCCTGAATTTTTCACTATTTTTTTCCACATTGTTTTCAGTTTTATGAATTTTTTGCCAAGTAAATGTTTTATTTTGTCAGGAAAAACTGTTTTAAATCACATTCCTTTACAAATCAAATGGTCCCCTTATCAATTTTCTATTTTTTATGAATTTTAAAGCAAATTTCTCCTTGTTCATAACTTTCTTTGATTTCTCTTCCGTTTGGTTATAGTTTATTACTGGCTTTGTAATTTTTCTTCAACATTTCCATATTTTTCCTGAATTTTTCACTAGCTTTTTCCACAGTGTTTTCAATTTTATGAATTTTTGCCAAGAAAATGTGCAATTTTACAGGAAAAGCTGTTTTAAATCACATTCCTTTACAAATCAAATGGTCTCCTTATCAATTTTCTATTTTTTATGAATTTTAAATGCTAATATCTTCTTGTTGATTACTTTCTTTGGTTTCTCTTCCGTTTGAATATAGTTTATTATTGTCTGTGTAATATTTCTTCAAGTTTTCACTATTTTTCCTGTATTTCTTAATAGTTTATTCCTCAGTGATTTAAATTTTATGAATTTTTTGCCAAGTAAATGTTCAATTTTATCAGGAGAAACTGTTTTAAATCACATTCCTTTACAAATCAAATGTTCTGCTTATCAATTTTCTATTCTTTATGAATTTTAAATCAAAATGTCTCCTTTTTCATGAATTTCTTTGATATCTCTTTTGTTTAATTTTTCCACATTTTTTTCAATTTTATGAATTTTTGGCCAAGTAAATGTTCAAATTTGTCAGGAAAAACTGTTTTAAATCACATTCCTTCATAAATCAAATGTTCTGCTTATCAATTTTCTATTTTTTATGAATTTTAAAGCAAATTTCTCCTTGTTCATAACTTTTTTTGGTTCGTCTTCCGTTTGATTATAGTTTATCATTGACTGTGTAATATTTCTTAATGTTTTCACTATTTTTCCTGAATTTTTCACTAGCTTTTTCCACAGTGTTTTCAATTTTATGAATTTTTTGCCAAGCAAATATTCAATTTTATCAGGAAAAACTATTTTAAATCACATTCCTTTACAAATCAATGTTCTGCTTATCAATTTTCTATTTTTTAATGATTTTAAATGCAAATTTCCCCTTGTTCATAACTTTCAATGATTTCTCTTCCGTTTGATTATAGTTTATCATTGACTTTCTAATTTTTCTTCAAGTTTTCACTATTTTTCCTGGATTTTTCACTAGCTTTTTCCACAGTGTTTTCAATTTTATGAATTTTTTGCCAAGTAAATGTTCAATTTTGTCAGGAAAAACTGTTTTAAATCACAT
>NW_021627443.1:0-2237 GCF_004785775.1 Grammomys surdaster | reverse complement strand
CTAAAGGCAAGTACAACAGTGCTGAAAACACCTAAATCATGTTACAAGTGACATTTCAGTTAGGAAGTGTGTTTGGTTTAAAGCAGAAACACTTGTACCATCTGGCCATGTATATTACATTGTTTCATATGGAATGTTCAAGTAAGTTGCTAGATTCCAGCACAAAAGCACTGTAGAACATATTGAACAAAGCTATATTAAAAATACGCGAATTGCAACGTACTCTTTCTTCCAGAGATAAAGGCAAGTACAATAGAGCTGAAAACACTTAAATCATGTTACATGTGACATTTCAGTTAGGAAGTGTGTTTGTTTTAAAGCAGAAACACTTTTAACACCCGGCCATGTATCTTTCATTGTTTGATATGGAATGTCCAAGTAAGTTGCTAGATTCCAGAAGAAAAGCACTATAGAACCTATTGAACAAAGCTAATGTAAAAATACACGAATTGCCATGTATTCTTACTTCCAGAGCTAAAGGCAAGTACAACAGAGCTGAAAACACCTGAATCACGTTACATGAGCCATTTCAGTTAAGAGGTATGTTTGGTTTAAAGCAGAAACACATGTACCATCTGGCCATGTATTTTTCACTTTTACAGATGGAATGTCCAAGTAAGTTGCTAGATTCCTGCAGAAAACCACTATAGAACCTATTGAAGAAAGCTAACATAAAAATACGAAAACTGCAGTGTATTCTTACTTCCAGAGCTAAAGGCAAGTACAACAGAGCTGAAAACACCTAAATCATGTTACATGTGACATTCCAGTTAGGAAGTGTGTTTGGTTTAAAGCAGAAACACTTTTAACACCTGGCCATGTGTCTTACATTGTTTGATATGGAATGTCCAAGTAAGTTGCTAGATTCCAGCAGAAAAGCACTATAGAACCTATTGAAGAAAGCTAACGTAAAAATACGAAAACTGTAGTGTATTCTTACTTCCAGAGCTAAAGGCAAGTACAACAGAGCTGAAAACACCTTAATCATGTTACATGTGACATTTCAGTTAGGAAGTGTGTTTGGTTTAAAGCAGAAACTCTTGTACCATCCGGCCATGTATCTTTCATTGCTTCATACTGAATTTCCAAGTAAGTTGATAGATTCCGGCAGAAAAGTACTATAGAACCTAATGAACAAAGCTAACGTAAAAATAAACAAATTGCTACCTATTCTTACTTCCAGTGCTAAAAGCAAGTACAACAGAGCTGAAAACACCTAAATCATGTTACATGTGACATTTCAGTTAGGAAGTGTGTTTGGTTTAAAGCAGAAATACTTGTAACATCCAGCCATGTATCTTTCATTGTTTCATACGGAATGTTCAAGTAAGTTGATAGATTCCAGCAGAAAGGCATTATAGAACGTATTGAACAAAGCTAATGTAAAAATACGCGAATTGCCATGTATTCTTACTTCCAGAGCTAAAGGCAAGTACAAGAGAGCTGAAAACACCTGAATCATGTTACATGAGCCATTTAAGTTAAGAAGTGTGTTTGGTTTAAAGGAGAAACACATGTACCATCTGGCCATGTATTTTTCACTTTTTCATATGGAATGTTCAACTAAGTTGCTAGATTCCAGCAGAAAAGCACTATAGAATGTACAGAACAAAGTTAATGTAAAAATACGCGAATTGCAGTGTATTCTTACTTCCACAGCTAAAGGCAAGTACAACAGAGCTGAAAACACCTAAATCATGTTACATGTGATATTCCAGTTAGGAAGTGTGTTTGGTTTAAAGCAGAAACACATGTACCATCCGGCCATGTATCTTTCACTTTTTCATAAGGAATGTTCAAGTAAGTTGCTAGATTCCAGCAGAAAAGCACTATAGAACGTACTGAACAAAGCTAAGGTTAAAATACGCGAATTGCAGTGTATTCTTACCTCCAGAGCTAATGGCAAGTACAACAGAGCTGAAAACACCTAAATCATGTTACATGTGACATTTCAGTTAGGAAGTGTGTTTGGTTTAAAGCAGAAACACTTGTATCATCTGCCCATGTATCTTTCATTGTTTCATACTGAATGTTCAAGTAAGTTGCTAGATTCCAGCTGAAAGGCAATAAAGAACGTATTGAGCAAACCTAATGTAAAAATACGAGAATTGCCATGTATTCTTACTTCCAGATCTAAAGGCAAGTACAACAGTGCTGAAAACACCTAAATCATGTTACAAGTGACATTTCAGTTAGGAAGTGTGTTTGGTTTAAAGCAGAAACACTTGTACCATCTG
>NW_021627442.1:392-3821 GCF_004785775.1 Grammomys surdaster | reverse complement strand
TTACTTGGACATTCCATATGTAACAATGAAAGATACATGACCCGGTGTTGAAAGTGTTTCTCCTGTAAACCAAACACACTTCCTAACTGTAATGTCACAGGTATCATTATTTAGGTGTTCTCAGCTGTGATGTACTTGCCTTTAGCTCTGTAAGTAAGAATACACTGCAATGCCTGTACCTTTACATGAGATTTTTTCAGTACATTCTAATGTGCTTTTCTGCTGGAATCTAGCAACTTACTTGGACATTCCATATTTATCAATGAAAGAAACATGGCCGGGTGTTAAATGTGTTTCTGCTTTAAACCAAACACACTTCCTAACTGAAATGTCACAAGTAACAAGATTTAGGTGTTTTCAGCTGTGTTGTACTTGCCTTTAGCTCTGGAAGTAAGAATACACTGCAATGCGTGTATCTTTATATGAGGTTTTTTCAGTATGTTCTATATTGCTTTTCTGCTGGAATCTAGCAACTTACTTGGACATTCTACAGCAAACAATGTAAGATACATGGCCCGGTGTTAAAAGAGTTTCTGCTTTAAACCAAACACACTTCCTAACTGAAATGTCACATGTAACATGATTTAGGTGTTTCCAGCTCTGATTTACTTGCCTTTAGCTCTGGAAGTAAGAATACACTGCAATGTGTGTATCTTTCCATGAGGTTTGTTCAGTATGTTCTATAGTGCTTTTCTGCTGGAATCTAGCACCTTACTTGGACATTCCTTATGTAACAATGAAAGATACATGGCCCGGTGTTAAAAGTGTTTCTCCTGTAAACCAAACACACTTCCTAACTGAAATGTCACAGGTAATATGATTTAGGTGTTTTCAGCTGTCTTGTACTTGCCTATAGCTCTGGAAGTAAGAATACACTGCAATGCATGTATCTTTACATGAGTTATGTTCAGTACGTTCTATAGTGCTTTTCTGCAGGAAACTAGCAACTTACTTGGACATTCCATATGTAACAATGTAAGGTACATGGCCGGGTGTGAAAAGTGTTTCTGCTTTAAACCAAACACAGTTCCTAACTGAAATGTCACATGTAACATGATTTAGGTGTTTCCAGCTCTGATTTACTTGCCTTTAGCTCTGGAAGTAAGTATTAACTGCAATGCATGTATCTTTACATGAAGTTTGTTCAGTATGTTCTATAGTGCTTTTCTGCTAGAATTTAGCAACTTACTTGGACATTCCATATATAACAATATAAGATAAATGGCCGGATGTTAAAAGTCTTTCAGCTTTAAACTGTACACAATTCCTAACTGAAAAGTCACATGTAACATGCTTGAGGTGTTTCCAGCTGTGTTGTACTTGCCTTTAGCTCTGGAAGTAAGAAAACACTGCAATATATGTATCTATACATGAAGTATGTTCAATACGTTTTATAGTGCTTTTCTGCTGGAATCTAGCAACTTACTTGGACATTCCATATGAAACAATGTAAGATACATGGCCGGGTGTTAAATGTGTTTCTGCTCTAAACCAAACAGACTTCATAACTGAAATGTCACTTGTAACAAGATTTAGGTGTTTTCAGCTGTGTTGTACTTGCCTTTAGCTCTGCAAGTAAGAATACACTGTCATGCATGTATCTTTACATAAGGTTTGTTCAGTATGTTCTATATTGCTTTTCTGCTGGAATCTAGCAACTTACTTGGACATTCCATATGAAAGAATATAAGATACATGGCCGGGTTTTAAAAGTGTTTCTGCTTTAAACCAAATAAACTTCCTAACTGAAATGTCACAGGTAAGCAGATTCAGGTGTTTTCAGCTGTGTTGTACTTGCCTTTAGCTCTGGAAGTAAGAATACACTGCAAGGGGTGTATCTTTACATGAGGTTTGTTCAGTACGTTCTATAGTGCTTTTCTGCTGGAATCCAGCAACTTACTTGGACATTCCATGTATAACAATGAAAGATACATGGCCAGGAGTTAAAAGAGATTCTGCTTTAAACCAAAAACACTTCCTAACTGAAATGTCAGAGGTAACATGACTTAGGTGTTTTCAGCTCTTTTGTACTTGCCTTTAGCTCTGGAAGTAAGAATACACTGCAATGTATGTATCTTTAAATGAAGAATGTTCAATATTTTCTATAGTGCTTTTGTGCTGGAATCTAGCAACTTACTTGGACATTCCATATGTAACATTGAAAGATACCTGGCCGGGTGTTTAAAGTGTTTCTACATTAAACCAAACACACTTCCTAACTTAAATGTCACTAGTAACATGATTTAGGTGTTTTCAGCTCTGTTGTAATTGCCTTTAGGTCTGGAAGTAACAAAACACTGCAATGCATGTATCTTTACATGAGGTTTGTTCAATAAGTTCTATAGTGCTTTTCTGCTGGAATCTAGCAACTTACTTGGTCATTCCATATGTAACAACGAAAGATACATGGCCCGATGTTAAAATGGTTTCTCCTGTAAACCAAATACACTTCCTAACTATAATGTCACAGGTATCCTTATTTAGGTGTTCTCAGCTGTGTTGTACTTGCCTTTAGCTCTGGGAGTAAGAAAACACTGCAATGGGTGTATCTTTCCATGAGGTTTGTTCAATAAGTTCTATAGTGCTTTTCTGCTGGAATCTAGCAACTTACTTGGACATTCCATATGTAACATTGAAAGATACATGCCCGGGTGTTTAAAGTGTTTCTACATTAAACCAAACACTCTTCCTAACTTAAATGTCACTAGTAACATGATTTAGGTGTTTTCAACTCTGTTGTACTTGCCTTTAGCTCTGGAAGTAATAATACACTGCAATGCGTGTACATTTACATGAGGTTTGTTCCGTATGTTCTATAGTGCTTTTCTGCTGGAATCTAGCAACTTACTTGCACATTCCATATGAAACAATATAAGGTACATGGCCCGGTGTTAAAGTGTTTCTATTTTAAACTGAACACAATTCCTAACTGAAATGTCACATGTAACATGATTTTGGTGTTTCCAGCTGTGTTGTACTTGCCTTTAGCTCTGGAAGTAAGAAAACACTGCAATGCATGTATCTTTAAATGAAGTATGTTCAATATGTTCTATAGTGCTTTTCTGCTGGAATCTAGCAACTTACTTGGACATTCCATATGTAACATTGAAAGATACATGGCCGGGTGTTAAAAGTGTTTCTACATTAAACCAAACACTCTTCCTAACTTAAATGTGACTAGTAACATGATTTAGGTGTTTTCAACTCTGTTGTACTTGCCTTTAGCTCTGGAAGTAATAATACACTGCAATGCGTGTATCTTTCCATGAGGTTAGTTCAGTATGTTCTATAGTGCTTTTCTGCTGGAATCTAGCAACTTACTTGGACATTCCTTATGAAACAATATAAGGTACATGGCCTGGTGAGAAAACTGTCTCTGCAGTAAACCAAATACACTTCCTAACTGAAATGTCAGAGGTAACATGATTT
>NW_021627442.1:0-292 GCF_004785775.1 Grammomys surdaster | reverse complement strand
CTAGCAACTTACTTGGACATTCCATATGAAACAATATAAGATACATGGCCTGGTGTTAAAAGTGTTTCTGCTTTAAACAAAACACACTTCCTAACTGAAATGGCACAGGTAAAATGATTTAGGTGTTTTCAGCTCTGTTGTACTTGCCTTTAGCTCTGGAAGGAAGAAAACACTGCAATGGGTGTATCTTTACATGAGGTTTGTTTAATAAGTTCTATAGTGCTTTTCTGCTGGAATGTAGCAATTTACTTGGACATTCCATATGTAACAATGAAAGATACATGACCCGGTG
>NW_021627441.1:0-1199 GCF_004785775.1 Grammomys surdaster | reverse complement strand
CAGAGTTCATAGTTAATCAGAAATATATAAAGCTGAAATATCAATAGACATCAGTCATAGATAATAGTAAGTCATTAATAAATGAACATGAATAATAAATATTCAGCATTCGTGGATAATAGTAAATCATAAATAAATTAAATTGATTAATAAATAGTGATCAGTCAGAGTTAATTGTAAACAAGAAAAAAATAGAGATGAAATATCAATAGCCATCAGTCATGGATAATAGTAAGTCAGAAATTAATGAAAATGAATAATCAATAATAACAATTCATGGATAATAGTAATTCAGAAATAAAAGAACATGAACAACCAATAGTCATATGTCATAGTTAACAGGAAATCAGAAATATATAAAGCTGAAATATCATTAGTCATCAGTCATAGATAATATTAAGTCAGAAATAAATGAACATGAATAATGAACATTCAGCATCGTGGATAATAGTCAATCAGAAATAAACGGACATGAATAATCAATAGTCATCAATGAGAGTTCATAGTAAATCAGAAATATATAAAGGTGAAATTTGATTACTCATCAGTCATAGATAACAGTAAGTCAGAAATAATTGAACATGAATAATCAACATTCAGCATTCATGGAGAATAGTAAATTAGAAATAAATGGACATGAATAATCAATAGTCATAAGTCAGAGTTCATAGTAAATCAGAAATATATAAAGGTGAAATATCATTATTCATCAGTCATATATAACAGTAAGTCAGAAATAATTGAACATAAATAATCAACATTCATCCTTCATGGATAATGGTAAATCAGAAACAAGTGAACTTGATTAATCAATAGTCATCATTTAGAGTTTATGGGAAAGCAGAAATAAATAAAGCTGAAATATCAAAATCATCAGTCATAGATAATAGTAACTCAGAAATAAATGAACATGAATAATCAATAATAACAATTCGTGGATAATAGTAGTTCAGAAATAAATGAACATGAACAACCAATAGTCATATATCATAGTTAATAGGAAATCAGAAATATAAAAGCTGAAAAATCAATAGTCATCAGTCATACATAATAGTATGTCAGAAATTAATGAACATGAATAATCTATATTCAGCATTCGTGGATAAGAGTAAACCGGAAAAAAATGAACTTGATTAATCGATACTCATCAGTCAGAGTTCATAGTTAATCAGAAATATATAAAGCTGAAATATCAATAG
>NW_021627440.1:0-1628 GCF_004785775.1 Grammomys surdaster | reverse complement strand
GAAAAAGTTGGGTTAAGTGGAGAGGGCTAGCTGAGACATTGCCCCAGGAAAAAGCCAACAGCATTAAACTATATAGATGTCTCTGTGTCATTATTAGTAAAATTCCAATAGGACCTCAAAAGCCTTGCTATAATCCCTGAGCTCTGAGTAGAAGGAAGTGATAAGAGCTCCAATTTAGAGAAAATCTCTGCAAAATATCTGGTTGTGGGTCTGTGCATCTGTTCACGTCTGCGGCTAGAGGAACTCTTCTGATGATGAATAGATAAGACCCCGATGTTTAATCACAACTGAATTTCTTTACAAATTATTTGAGTTTATTTTTAAGGTCATCAATGTTTTCTTCTACTCTGGGTCTCTAGGCTACCTAGGCTCTGATTCTTAGTTCCCTGAGTACTGTTAGAAATGGGTTCAATCTAGTAGAATAGGCTATAAGTCAAAACAGTCATTGGTTGGCTACTCTCCAAAATTCTGGGTCACCATTGCCCTAGCATAGACAGATTGCCTAGGCAAAACATACTGTAGGTCAAAGATTTTCTTACTGAGTTGTCTGTTTCTCTTTTAATAGCCTGCAGGGTATCATCCCTCACAAAAAAAAACCTGGAATTTAGGGAAAAGCCTCTATGTAGGCACCAGCTGACTTTTCCATGTTCAGTGAATTGTGTGGTTATTGTCACCAGCGATGGGTCCACTGTCTTTTTGCAGATAGCATTCCTTTTCTCAGCACAAGCCTGAGGTGTTGGATGATCTCCATGGGACCATATGCCAAAAACTCAAATAAATGCAAACAATTTCTCCCACTGGAAGCTTTTCATGACTAGAGGAGATGACCAGTTGAGACTCTGTATTCCCCAATACTAAAACTCCTCATTAGGAACACCATCACACTTTCCATATCATTTCCACTGTGTTAGGTTTACAATCCCCCAAATGGTTCCCCAATTCTAGCTATCTCCGCCACATCTCACCACTTGCATGAGCCTCCTTCTCCATCACATCTCCACCTGTCCCTGCTCAGCTGATAAAATCTACTTAACTTCTTCCTCCCAGTAAAATCCCAAAGATCTTCTAAATCTCTGTCTCTCAACATTCCGAATGCTGTGACCGTTTATCTAATATAGTTTCTTATGTTGTGGTAACTCCCAACTTTAAAATTGTTTTACTCTTACTTCTTAGCTGTAATTTTGCTACTGTTAGGAATCATAATGTAAATAGTTCATACACAGGATATCTAACAGGGAATCACTCTGAACTAGCCATTTAACCTCAGAGTGGTGTGTCTGTAGAAGTAAATATTTGAGGGGGTGGTCTATGGCCCCTTTTTTTCCAAATAACTGCAGAGGATTTTTATGTCAGTTCTAATCCATTTTCTCTCTCAGAATCAATACTCAGACGATATGAAGCCCAAGAAGAAGGAATATCAAAATGTGTATATCTCATTGCTTCTTAGGAGGGTGAGCAAAGTACTCACATGAGGAAAAACGGAGACAACAGGTGGATCGGAGACTGAAGGTAAGGCTGTTCAGAGATTGCTCCACCGGGAGATCCATTTCTTATACCTGGACACTATTGTGGATACTGGGGAGTGCTTGCTGATAGAGGCCTGATATAGATGTCCCCTGAGAGGCTCT
>NW_021627439.1:0-1626 GCF_004785775.1 Grammomys surdaster | reverse complement strand
GAAAAAGTTGGGTTAAGTGGAGAGGGCTAGCTGAGACATTGCCCCAGCAAAAAGCCAACAGCATTAAACTATATAGATGTCTCTGTGTCATTATTAGTAAAATGCCAATAGGACCTCAAAAGCCTTGCTATAATCCCTGAGCTCTGAGTAGAAGGAAGTGATAAGAGCTCCAATTTAGAGAAAATCTCTGCAAAATATCTGGTTGTGGGTCTGTGCATCTGTTCACGTCTGCGGCTAGAGGAACTCTTCTGATGATGAATAGATAAGACCCCGATGTTTAATCACAACTGAATTTCTTTACAAATTATTTGAGTTTATTTTTAAGGTCATCAATGTTTTCTTCTACTCTGGGTCTCTAGGCTACCTAGGCTCTGATTCTTAGTTCCCTGAGTACTGTTAGAAATGGGTTCAATCTAGTAGAATAGGCTATAAGTCAAAACAGTCATTGGTTGGCTACTCTCCAAAATTCTGGGTCACCATTGCCCTAGCATAGACAGATTGCCTAGGCAAAACATACTGTAGGTCAAAGATTTTCTTACTGAGTTGTCTGTTTCTCTTTTAATAGCCTACAGGGTATCATCCCTCACAAAAAACCTGGAATTTAGGGAAAAGCCTCTATGTAGGCACCAGCTGACTTTTCCATGTTCAGTGAATTGTGTGGTTATTGTCACCAGCGATGGGTCCACTGTCTTTTTGCAGATAGCATTCCTTTTCTCAGCACAAGCCTGAGGTGTTGGATGATCTCCATGGGACCATATGCCAAAAACTCAAATAAATGCAAACAAGTTCTCCCACTGGAAGCTTTTCATGACTAGAGGAGATGACCAGTTGAGACTCTGTATTCCCCAATACTAAAACTCCTCATTAGGAACACCATCACACTTTCCATATCATTTCCACTGTGTTAGGTTTACAATCCCCCAAATGGTTCCCCAATTCTAGCTATCTCCGCCACATCTCACCACTTGCATGAGCCTCCTTCTCCATCACATCTCCACCTGTCCCTGCTCAGCTGATAAAATCTACTTAACTTCTTCCTCCCAGTAAAATCCAAAAGATCTTCTAAAGCTCTGTCTCTCAACATTCCGAATGCTGTGACCGTTTATCTAATATAGTTTCTTATGTTGTGGTAACTCCCAACTTTAAAATTGTTTTACTCTTACTTCTTAGCTGTAATTTTGCTACTGTTAGGAATCATAATGTAAATAGTTCATACACAGGATATCTAACAGGGAATCACTCTGAACTAGCCATTTAAGCTCAGAGTGGTGTGTCTGTAGAAGTAAATATTTGAGGGGGTGGTCTATGGCCCCTTTTTTTTCCAAATAACTGCAGAGGATTTTTATGTCAGTTCTAATCCATTTTCTCTCTCAGAATCAATACTCAGACGATATGAAGCCCAAGAAGAAGGAATATCTAAATGTGTATATCTCATTGCTTCTTAGGAGGGTGAGCAAAGTACTCACATGAGGAAAAACGGAGACAACAGGTGGATCGGAGACTGAAGGTAAGGCTGTTCAGAGATTGCTCCACCGGGAGATCCATTTCTTATACCTGGACACTATTGTGGATACTGGGAAGTGCTTGCTGATAGAGGCCTGATATAGATGTCCCCTGAGAGGCTCT